>NC_138233.1:39603200-39645700 GCF_964197995.2 Scardinius erythrophthalmus
TTACTCTGCTCTGATTGGTCAGTCTGTTGTGATCGGTTTACTCTGCTCTGATTGGTCAGTCTGTTGTGATCGGTTTACTCTGCTCTGATTGGTCAGTCTGTTGTGATCGGTTTACTCTGCTCTGATTGGTCAGTCTGTTGTGATCGGTTTACTCTGCTCTGATTGGTCAGTCTGTTGTGATCGGTTTACTCTGCTCTGATTGGTTCGTGCTGGAAGTGCAACTGGAATTACCGACGACTCGTTTCAGGCAGTTCAGAAATTATTCTTTCTTTTGGGAGTCAATAACTTAATTTATCTGCACTTTAATCTTTGAAACTTTGCAGACCTTTACATTCACAAACAACTAAATTACACACTTCATGAAAGTTAATGTCAAAAAAGCAAAATGGGTCTCTTTAAAAGGCAGCTTAATGCTGCTGTCTACCTCTGGAGAGTGGAGACACCTGTGAGGGCGTGTGTTTGGACAGCAGCTTGTAACATCATTCACTGTGTATCTTTGATTGAGGTAAAACTGCTCAGACATCAGAGAGATAAACCAGAGAAAACAGACCAGACCTTTGATTCAGGAGAACAAAAAAGGTCCCCGTTAATTTAGAGCTTGCCGAATCTCCGAACAATAGATGGAAGGAACTGCACACAAACATTTACTCTATACATAGACAAAGGAAACACAGCGGCAGAAATCTACGCATGTCAGATCAACAAACTTTACGCATGGATGTTTCTGCCTTATTTGTTGTCTTACTGTATATGGAAAAGAATGTGGTAAACAGGATAAATGTGAGATATCTGGAAATCCCATATAACAAGTAGTAAATCCTGTCTTGTATTCAGAATCAGGAAAACATTTCATGTCACCTGACTGTACACAGTTAGCTCTGTTCCTCTAACTCTACTCACATTCGTTACAGTTTTGCAGAGTTACAAAGGGCTGATATTTAGTCCAGTATTTCAGTGTTTGTTTCTCTCAGCTCTGTGTTTGTAGCACACTTCATATTCAGTACAACATCACTGTTACTTCTGTGGTATGACTTAACTTTATAATTCACCCATAAATGAAAGTACTATCATCATTTACTCACCCTCATTTCGTTTGTTTAATTTAGGCTTTTATTCATGCAGAAACATTGATCAATGCACATAGACACAGCAAATCAAATATGTTCAAGTTCCCCTGTGGTGTAAATCCAGCTTTTAATGTTGTTTATGTGTCTATGTGGTGTTTTTAATCCGCTTTAAGACAAACCATGTGTAAGTTTGCGGTCCTACCCCAAAGCAACAAATAAAATAAAATTCCTTATCAAAATTTATAAGGAAAGACAAGTACTTTGTTTAGGCTTGGCTTGTAGGGAATTCCAAACCTGCGTATATTCTAACGCACATAACTATAGAACCCATTCTAAATGCGCATGTGACCGCCATCAGCGTTTCTCACAGGTTCGCGTTTAAAGTCTGTGTAGAGGGAATGGTGTCGTCTTAGCGGCCCCTAATTTAATAACAAATGATCATTGCGACGGAACCAAATCAATTAAAACTAACTTTAGATGGAAATAACTTAACTCTGCTGTAAAGCCGAAACAATCTCTGTTACCTTAAATTATACGCTTATCTCTGTAAAGCTGCTTTGAGACAATCTACATTGTTAAAAGCGCTATATAAATGAAGATGACTTGACTTGACTTGACTAAGTTCATAAATCGACAGCATTGCTGAGTATTTCCTCCTTAAAACTGCAGTGAACCAAAGACAGTCTCAAACACACGCTTTGAAATCGCTGGTGTTTCTGACATCACAAACTACCTTGTAACCAATCAGATCAACGTGTGATCGTCAACCAGTGGATCTCTGAGCTGAGCGAGTGAGTGGAGGCGGGGCTCATTTGCATATTCATAGAACCACGCATACTAAATGAGGCAAGGGTGTCGAGTTACATTCAAGATATTTTAAGGCATGAAGAAAATAGCTTCCTTTTTTCCTTAATTTTTTTTTCCATGGAAAAAAGCAAACATTTAAATGTCATTTTGGTGATCAAAGAGGAGTTTTAGGGGATACAATTATTATTGACTACAGGCAGGGTGACTTTAAATAGAAGCTCAAATGCTTCACCCATGACAACCACTGAGGTTTGTTCTCGCTAATCAAGCAAGCATGTGCGTTGATCAAAACCCAAATTAAATTAAAGCTGCAAGCAGCGATGAAAAGGGCCCTCGCACCCCTGCCACCGCCACCCGGCACCTTTAGGAAAGGCCTTAAGATTACACTCACCAAATTTGAAGAGGATCAGATCAAAACTGTAGGAGTTTGTTAAAGTACAACATCAGGAAATGGCAAAAACTGCCCAAAATCTGACAGGAAGTTCAAAATAACTGACTTCCTGTTGTGTTTAGGGCTATGCTCCAAGAGACTTTTTTGTAGGTATTGGGTCTTTACATGTGTGTACCAAATTTCATACCTGTACGTGAAACGTCGAGCCGGGGCAAAATGTAGGGGCAATAAGTAAGCCATTTTGCCCCACCCAATTTTTAAAACCACATCACACGTAAATTGTCACCACTTCTGAAGCGTGTGCAAAGTTTCATGATTTTTCGAGCACGTTTTGTATTTGCCACACTTCCTGCTACCAGCAGGTGGCGCTATTGCTATAATCATAATGAGCATTGGCATGTGTTCAGGACAGGACTCTTATCAAACATGTGAAGTTTGTGGCAGATTGAAAATTGTATGCCTGAGTTACTGCAGGCTGTCTGTGGTTGCCTAGCAACATCAGAACTGCAAGCAACATTAATATTGAACTTATCTGATCATGCATATATCACCAAAAGGCCGAAATTGGGTGAACTAGTGCAAAAAATGCCCGTGCAAAATCAGTTTTTGTGTGTGTTTTTAGTAATTGTTGGTTTGGTGTGTGCTCATTGTTACAATTACACAGCAAAAGTTCAGTGACATTTTTATTTGTGCATGGTAAAAAGCACACAGTGAACTCCGAGAAAACGCTATGCTTGAGCAAACAGTTTGTGAATAGGCAACTACAAATGATGCCCGTGAAAGAGACTGTGAACGCATTGAATAGGATATGTTTAGTTGGTGAATAGCATAGGCTACTATTACACAGTAGCGACAACGTTAAGCGCACCAGAATGAAATATAATATTCAGAAGTAAACACTAACAGCATAGCTGACTTACAGATTCAGTTTACATCCACAAATGAATAAGCACCTCGATTCAGGGAGCAGTGCAAAGTGCCCGTGCAAAATCAGTTTTTGTGAGCTGATCGCCGTCAAAAAAGTTCAGGAGATATTTCTTGCGATGGCAATATGATCAAAAATAACTTTATATTGATTCAATGGATTAATAGCATTTAAAAAAAAAAAAAAAAAGTCATGAATTTATTGCATTTTTGGGAAAAAATAATCCGTTTTTATAATAAATCTTAAAAAATTCAAATCCAGATTTTGATTTTCAATGTTGTTATAACCTAAAGATGCTATGTGAAAGTTTGAAACAGAAAATAGTGGTTTTCACACATTTAGTGGTTATCTCACATTCGAGAGATATGCGAATAACACACAGACAGACAGACGGACGTTTCTGTAATTTATAGATAGATGGATTTATCACGTTCGGGAACCAAACTATAATATTCAGAAGTAAACAGTGTAGCTGACTGAGTGTTTATGTCAGAATGTTTATTTTTAAACCACAACCTTCTTGGGGCTTCTTTGACCGATACAACTCTCTAATGTCAGAATGTTTATTTTTAAACCACAACCTTCTTGGGGCTTCTTTGACCGATACAACTCTCTAATGTCAGAATGTTTATTTTTAAACCACAACCTTCTAAAAATGATATATTTAACGATATCTTTTGCATTTCTCATCCAAACAATGTCAAACTTGGCACTGCACTTACTCGTGCCCGTGGCAAGACACCTGTCGAGTTTGAAATCAATCGGACTAACGGTTCGAGAGATATGCGAGGAACAGACACACACACACACAGACAGACAGACAGACAGACGTTCCTGTAATTTATAGATAGATGTTTGTCAGGCCGCCGAGGGCACACCCTTCGACGAAAACTCTAGATCTTCGCAATTTAACGTCACAAAGGCCTTAAGATTACACTCACCAAATTTGAAGAGTATCAGATCAAATCTGTAGGAGGAGTTCGTTAAAGTACAACATCAGGAAATTACGAAAAATGCCCAAAATCCAGGAGGAAGTTCAAAATAGC
The DNA here is from genome assembly GCF_964197995.2 of Scardinius erythrophthalmus. NCBI lineage: Eukaryota > Metazoa > Chordata > Actinopteri > Cypriniformes > Leuciscidae > Scardinius > Scardinius erythrophthalmus. Next base: position 39,607,437 of record NC_138233.1, read on the forward strand.
TCACTTCCTGTTGTGTTTAGGGCTATGCTCCAAGAGACTTTTCTGTAGGTATTGGGTCATTACATGTATGTACCAAATTTCATACCTGTACGTGAAACCAGGAGCCGGGGCAAAATGTGGGGGCAATAATTTACCGAATTTGCCCCCCACAATTCTGAAAACCATATCACACGTAAATTTTCACCACTTCTGAAGCGTGTGCAAAGTTTCATGAGTTTTCGAGCATGTTTAGGCCCTCTAAAAAGCGATTCACTTTGGAGAAGAAGAATAATAATAAACGGAGCAAAAACAATAGGGTCCTCTCACCATCGGTGCTCGGGCCCTAATTATCATATAAAGAGGTCTTGTCTCTTCAGACCGTATGTTTTGACACATGAAAAGATTTGGTTGTGTGGACTTTCAGTTGATGGACACTGATATCCTGATTTGCATTTTGAATACCAAAATGAGGTTGAGTAAATGTTGACAGAATCAAAACTATCCCTTTAATTGGACTCAAATTAAAATAATAATTGGTTTTAAAAGTATGAACATTTACCAGATGCCAGCAGATTATTGAGGCCTTCTTCATACAAGGGGTCGACAGGTGAGTCTCTGCCGGTTTCCCAGTCCATATCACCCATTTCACTCTCGCCGTGACCGCTGTCTTTAGTGCTCAGCCAATCAGCATCCTGAGCCCCTGACCTACAGCACACAACGACAGTACAGCCGTCAGAGCGTTTCAGAAACATGTTCAGCATCACAGTGAGGGAAAGAGCTCAGAAAGACATAGTAAGATGTTTAGAAAAATGAAGCATGAATTGGACATAGGGCTAATCTGTATTATGTGTAGTATAGATTGTATTATGGTATTTTTAACATGGTACCTGGATACTATTTAGACACATCCATGATGGAATATTATGGTATTCATTGTAATACTATTTAAATATGGTATATTGAAGTACCAGGTACACTGTACCATGGTGCCGGCACAATACAGTGAAACAGGTACGATTATCTCTAATATCAGTTAACTAGTCTACTCACAGCTGGGATTTTTCTGTGAGCTAACATTGAAACTCAAACAATACAGCACACAGCAAAAGGAAGTGACTGTGCTGTCTTTGTTTTCAGCAAGCCCTGTCTTGCACTGATGAATCACAGTCTATCCTGGATTCTGAATGAACATAAATGAAATTCATAGAAACAGTAGTGGATTCTGCTGGATACTAATCAGAAGACAAACAGGGGCTGATCAGACTCCTCATTCTCACTGACTGATCCCAGACAGCAACGTAGAGTCGGCCCAGATCCGGCCCACATCTGGTACAGGTGGTGATTCCACACGACCCGGATGTGGGCCGGATCTGGGCCGACACTACCTGGTAAACAGATCAACTTCTAAGATGGCTATTGTGATAGTTTGGTTATTGTGGTATTGCTTTGTGTTCTGTGTTATTTAGTCAAGAGTTGTATAAATAAAGTCAAAAGGAAGTTAAAAAGGTTTACCGGCCAGTTCTGTGTGAATACTTGTTTCCTCGGAAATTTGGTCGAGGCTGAAGTTGTCCCTGATGCAAAAGAGACAGGAGCTGAGACACCTGCTGTAGGATTAAAGAGACACAACATTTATCATTTATTACGTATATGGGGGAACTTATCACATAACTCACTTTAATCTATTATATATAATAAAAATCAAAGACAATTCACAGTTAGTCATGTCGCCAAACAATTTGTGTGTTCAAGATGTCTGAACTACCACATATCCAATGCATGGCAGGTTTGAAGGCCATTTGGTTTTGGTAGAATGTCATAATTCACAATATCATTTTTGTTTGGGTTTCACTTAATTTTGATGGTCCCTTTTGAACATTCTGTTGACTATAAGTAACGTTGCTCCTACATGTGTACTACTAACTCTCATTAAGGTGTTAGTAGAGTATTAGTAGAGTATTAGTAGACTGGTAGGGTTCGGGTTAGAATACGCTGACATGTAGTTACAAAGGTACTTATAGTCAGTAGATTGTCTGTTGAAGAGCATCACAATAAAGAGTTAGCAGATATTAAGCAGACAGTCTACTAATACTCTAATGAGAGTTAGTTGGCATGTAGTTGCAACGTTACTTATAGTCAACATAACGCTCGAAAGGGACCATCAAAATAAAGTGTTACCTTTGTTTGCCAGCCTCCATTAAGCACTCTGGGATGGGAAAATGGGTTAGAGAGATTGTTAAGTTGTTAAGGACAGGAAGCTGTTTCTACACAGGGTCTATTCTTCTAGAGGCTGTTTCCTTCCAGGATGCACAGAAGAAACCCAGCCTTGGCTGCGAGGACCGGCACCGGTGACATTTCAACCCCTTTCCTCTGCAGCCGCCACAGGTCTAATTTGCCAACTGGGCCAAGTGAGTAAGGGAGGGTGGATTAGAGAGGAGGAAAAGAGAAAGGGGTGGAGGGAGGTCAGGATCCACGCTCTTCCTGACTGGCCCCAGTATTCACGTGAGGGCTCAAACCCGTGCCAGGACCTTTTGTTCTGCTGAACACTTTGGTAGAGGTAAGCATCTGGGCGGACCCAGACCCAAAGGATACAGCGTTTGACTAGCACAGCACTTTTGGGTATTTTGAAATATTAGCTGGTGAAAAGTAGTTATTCTCACTTTTCTTTTTGAATATTATGAGAATCAGATCAGTTCAAGCTATTTGTTGCTGACTCCCTCCAGCCCATACATGCCAGAGAAGTATAATGTTACTGTGCAGAAGTATCATGGACCATGGAATCTGTATTTTCTTCTCACATTCAGTGGGACTCTGTAATGTGATAACATTGAGGATTGGCAGTGTTTTCTCCTGAGGCATATTAAAGGTTTAAGTTACTGTGTGACACTGAACTGTTTCTGGATACACTTCATCATGCCTCCATCATCTGTCAGCTGTCCCCTAAGGCTGCTATAGATATGGGCCGGTACAACTCCAGAGTGGGAAAACTATCATCTACTTGAGCTTATATGAACTGGAGTGCCTTGAAATAGCCTTCAAAGTAGAATGTATTTTCATATCTGAAATGTAAAATAACAGTAAATTAAAAAAAAAAATTCTCTTACTTGCACCTCCGGTGAGGCAGAGGACAGTTCAATTGAACCGTTTTCTGCAAAGGCCGCCATAGAGAGCCGAACGAGATTCCTCAGGATCTGCCTGTGGTCTGACTCTTCCATCCGCCCTCTTCTTTCTGTGGTCTTTGGTCTCCGTAATGTGGCCTGATTACTAGGAACCGAAGCCATTGTTTGTGAGGGGTCCATGTTCATGGGCTTGACTTCGTCATTTTTGTTTCGTCTAAGTGTGCTGGCCTGTGAGTTTGCGAAAGAAGAGGAGGAAGAATTTCTGGTCTTTTGCAGGGTTCGATAGGGTGTTCCTGGGTTATAGGGAAGTGTCCCGTTCCACTCTATGCTCCCAGGCTTTCTGAGTATCTTGCTTTGAGTGAGTGGTGGGTTCCCATCCATTTCCATATGAGCTTGATTCTGAGTCATGCGAGCAAGGGTTGGTGTAAGGGTAAATTGGCCCTGTGGACTTAGTTTTTCCACTAAGGGTGATGCAGATGACAATGCCTCAGCTTCATCTTCTTGTGGGGTTTCTTTACGACCCCGAAGCGCCGGTACCAACTGGATGTCAGTCTTGCGAATGTGCTTTTGAGGCCGTCGTGGGTGACGGGTGTAGGTTGACTCAGCTTGCCTACAGTTGTAAGCACGGTTATCCCGTTTGTGAGGATGACAGAATGTCTTGGCCAAAGCAATGGCTATAAATAATACGAGGCAGGTTGATCCAAGGCAAATGGCCAAAAGCATTGTAGAACTGTACTTGGCCTGGTTATCGTGAGACAAGTTCTTCAGGTGGTCACGAAAGTTGATGAAAGTTACTTCCAAAGCGGTTCTTGTGCTAAGCATAGGCGTTCCCATATCAGATACCACTATGCCCAGCTTAAAAGTTCTGCCGATCAATTCTGTGGCATTAGATGTGTTCACGTAAAGCTCCCCAGAAGCTTTGTCAAGAAAAAATATGTTAGAAGGGTTGCCATCTGTTATTCTAAAACTGAGTCTTCCATTGAGACCAGAATCTGGATCACTGGCCCGAATGGTAGTGGCCAGAAAACCTTCGGGTTTATTGAGGGAAGAGTAATTTCTTGGTTTGTGGAAGTTATCCTCCACGGCTTTATCTCCAAGTTCAGTCACAATCTCCCCTTTGTCCACATTCACTGGGACATTTAGCAATGCAACTCCCTTCTTGGGAGGTGGCTCATGGATTGTGGGGTAATTGTCATTAACGTCCTGTACCTCAACCAGCACTTCTGCACTACTGGTCTTTGGTGGGTATCCTTGATCTACAGCCTCAACAATAAATGAGTAGGAACGGGATTCCTCAAAGTCTAATGATTGCTGGACAGTCACGGCCCCACTGCTGGGGTGGACGGAGAAAAATGCGGTTGGTGTCCCTAGGTCATTTGACTCTTTAATGGAGAATGATACCCTTCCACTGAGGTCCAGGTCATCATCATGTGCCTCCACAGTCAAGAAATGGGAACCAGGTGTGTTGTTCTCTTTGAGGACACTCCGGTAGTGACTTTTGGTAAACATTGGTGCGTTATCGTTTTCATCCAAAACATGGACAGTCATGTGCTTAATGCAGGACAGAGAAGGATCACCACTGTCTTGCGCTAGAAGAGTAAGGTTATATTCCATCTGTCTCTCACGATCCAGAGTATCATTGGTTACAATCATGTAATTGTCTCCATGGATTTGTTTGAGTCTGAAGGGGCCAGATCCACTCAGAATGTGCACTCGTATCTGCCCGTTTGCCCCAGAATCGGCATCAGATACCATCACGAGCGCAAGGAAAGTTTCATTTGGTGCTCCTTCTGAGACTGTTGCAACAGGGGAATTTTGTGGATTCCATGTTATGTGTATCCGGGGAGCATTATCGTTGACATCTCGCAATTTGACCTGCAACTTGTGGTGGGATGGGTTAGCATTGGGCCCCAGATCTCGAGCTTGAATGTCTACCTCATACACATTCTTTTCTTCAAAATCTAAAGGGCCTTGTAAAGTCAAAGCACCTGTTTTGGGATGGATGCTAAATAGTCTTTGCACTTCCAGTGGGACATGTTTACTAAGGGAGTACTCAACCTCTCCATTAGCACCTTGATCAGGGTCTGTAGCGCGGAGATTGATGACTATCGTCCCACGGACTGTGTCCTCCGCTAGCTCAATAACTGTTGGGGCCTCCTCAAATACAGGGCTATTGTCGTTGGAGTCGAGAATCGTGACTATAACTTTTGTGCTGCCTGATTTTGGTGGGTTTCCGTTGTCCCAGGCTGTCAGAACCAGTTCTAAAGATGGCTGCAACTCCCTGTCCAATTCTTTGATGACCACTAGTTCGGCCTGCTTGGCCCCTCCAGAGGTTCGGACATCCAGAGCAAAGTGCAGGTTGGAGGACAGGGAGTAAGTCTGCAGGCCGTTCTGTCCCGAATCTGGATCTACAGCGCGGTCCAGAGGGATGCGCATTTTTAGTGAGGCCGTCTCCGAGATCTCCACCTCCTGCACAAGACTGGGAAAGACTGGGCTGTGGTCATTAAGGTCCATCACCTCCACATGAACTGAGAGGAAATGCATAGCACCACCCTTTCTGTAGAGCACACTGAAGGCCAGCTCACAAAGTTCTTCACCCGAGCATAGCTCCTCGCGGTCCAGCCGGCCAAGTGTTGACACGGTACCATCCCTTAAAGCAACTGTGACCGGTGGGGCGTGTCCGTGCTGCACGACCCGGAAGTTTTCCAGTGACCCAGTCACCCCGCGCTCACGTAGGTCATCCGGCAGACGACCCACCCGAGTCCCTGAGGGCTGTTCTTCCCAGACACGATATTGGATAATGAGCGGAGCGGAGCCCATATTGTGGGCGTAACAGGGCAGACACTCAATAAGAGCTGCCAGAAGGAGCCAAACCTGGAGCATGACTGTGTGTGAGGTTTCCTATTTCCTTTTACGTGGAGTCAGATGTGTTAAGCACCTAGATAGGCATTCTAATGCATCACAAGACATCTACAATTCACAAAAGATATTCAAAAAACTATACACCATTACCTACTCTGTGGTTAAAATGAAATACTAAAAAGTAGAAAAATGCTTTACAGATAATTAATGAAGAAAACAGTACCACCACAACCAGGTACTCTATAAATTACCATTTACAGTATTATAAAAGTCACAAAAATTTGAAAATGATATCATTTTATAGTTACTTCACTTCATAGAAGTGTTACCCGTAAAACTGAATTTTACTGATATCAATGGACATGTTATTTAATACAAATATTAAACAATAAACAATCATGGTAACATTTTGATCACTATTCACACAACAAAACCACTTTCATGAAAGATTATTTCCAGACCCTTCTGATTTTTAAATAGAGCGTAAACCAAGCCAATGTTATTCTAAAGCACTACTCACTCACACACAGCTGCTGCTTCCCGGCTCAGGACTAAAGTGAGGATCTGTGGAGCTGGGATGGCTCGTTGGAGGGGGAATGGCCTGCGAGTCGATGACAGACGTCGAGGGAGGAGTGTGCAGTGTTAACTCCACCCGTCTGTAGCAGTGAGTCTGGAATCAGCGGTGGGCTTTTAGCGAAACATGATCCCACTTCTTTCATTCACTGCCTCTAGCTCTTCACACATCTGACTTTACTCCTTTTCCAAACGGTCTAAATAAACACAATAAGAGTCGTAGTGTCTGGAATCTGTCGTCAGTGTTGAAGCAAACCTAAGGTGAGACCCTCAGGGGCCCTGAACACAAAAACAAGGCCTGGATCTGAACTCTGAGAGTGCTGATGGAAAGTCCAGAACCTGTTGCTGCTATCACAAACACAGATAGTCTTATGACACACTTCAACAACCTTTAGTGTTAGACGTTTTAAAAATAACTGATTTGTGCTTCAGTTTGATGGTTTTGTGAAATGTCTGGGAGTTGGGGAATGTATTTTTTGTCTTGGTATACCTTTGCAAAGTCTTCATTTTTTTTTACTTCAGTCTTACTTCTTATAATTTGTACTGGAAAGAAAAGATTTGATTAAAAAAAATGTTTTTTTAAGTAAATAATTCTTTATAAGCTAGTGCATTTTTAATGCATTTAACTAAATAAAAGGACATTGTTCTAGATTAATGAATGTAAAAAAAAAATGTTAGTTCACAATACCCTATGCATTAAGTGCAACCATTCGCATATATCATTTCAAACATCTCCCAGTGATTTTGGTTGTACATTTTAAAATCCCAAACCAAAATAACGGATTTGTGCTTCAATTTGATGGTTTTCTGAAATGTCTGGGAGTAGCCAAAATATTTTTTTTGTCTTGGTATACCTTTGCAAAGTCTGTCTTTATTACAAAACAGGGACAGACATACTAAATACTAAAATGCATGTTCATTTTTTATCTAAAACTAGAAAAACTAAATATCAGGACATTGTTCTAGATTAATGTTTTTATTTTTGTTCACAATACCTTATGCATTAACTGCTACCATTCGCATATATAATTTCAAACGTCTCCCAATGGTTTTGGTTGTACAAGCAAGAGAATAATATATGTTATTGAAGGCTTGTGGCCAATGAAAAGAGGATGGTGAAAGGGGAAGAGAGCAGACCCCGCTTCCCCTCTACATGGGGGTCTCCTAACATAAACTATCCCATTACCTGGAGCCAATAAAAGCTTTTCCCAGAGTGATAACATGTGATAACAGACGGGATAGCCTTGCCCTGTTCAGAGAGATCACAGGCCTACACACTGGAGTGTATATTTGTGTGTGATGTGATGCTGATGAGTTGAGCTGTAGAGAGTTATTCCTAGTATAAGAACTGGTGTGCATGTGTTTCTCAGGGGTCAGAGGTCACTTCATGTGATCAGGGTCTATCTCTTAAATAAACAAGGCTTTGCTTTCACACATAATCCTCTCTCCAATTTCTAATTAACTCCATTTGGTCCGGTATAAACCCAGGGTTTGACTCCTCATTCAGTTCCTCCACGCTGCTTCCTGCACTCTGAGTCCCGGGTGTTTGCTTTTTCACTTTCTCCCCTTCACTCTCTTTCTGCAGGTCACAAAGGATATATATATTAAAGCAATAAGCCCCGCGAAGCCTCGGGTTACTGTGAACTTAGAACAGTTGTTGTCTTTTCCACACTCAAAGCTGTAGTATGGCATGAGGATAATAGATTCTGTGTATTTATTTATTTATTTTTGCTGTGTGTTCCATGAAAAAATTCATACTTGTTTTTAAAATATTATTAATGTTAAACATGTATACACTCTAAAAAATGGGGTTAAAATTGGGTTAAAAATTTAATAAAAAAATGTACAGTTGAAAGTTAAAGTTGAAGTTGGGTTAAAATTTGTAATTACATTTTTAACCCAACATTTGTGTTTGTCCATATTTGACCCAAATTTGGGTTAAAACAACCCAACCCAGTTTAGAGAGTATATTTTTCTGTTGATTTTGTGGTGAAATGTGGCCTGGACATGTTCTTGAAAGGTTCACACATACGGATCTATTTTCTGGTAATAATCGTGTGAATGGTGAGCGAAGCTAAACATAGAGAAGCATATCTCACTCGGTTTTTCTTTCAAAATACCACACGTGCATGTGTACAACAACGTAAAGCAATTAGTTTTCCATATGAAATGCACAAAAACAAAAGTCCCAGTATACCCTGGTATTCCCAGTATAATCTGGCTGCCACATTGCGTCGCTGAGGTTTTCTTCAACATGGCATATGTGAATTAAATTAGACCACAGTCCAGACACATTCTGTATGTGTGTGTGTGTGTGTGTGTGTGTGTGTGTGTGTGTGTGTGCCTCCCCCGCTTCCTCTACCTCCACCTCCTCTTATCACACTAGGACGAGGAGCTAAACATCATTGTACGGCGTAAACAATAGTGTGTGACAGTAAACCGAGGTGAAGTGTTGATGCTTTCGGCAGCCGGAGAGGAAGCGCTGAAGACGCACATAAACACCAGTTTCAGTGGCGTGAGGTCAGTCGTCTCATCGGAGGAATGCCTAACAATCGCACAACACATTCCTGACAGACGACAGCCTCTTATCTCCAGATGGATATTCAGAGCAATCATGTCCATCTGACAAACAAGCTGCACTGTCAAGCACTCAAGAGTCTCACAACAAAGAAAAGACTTAACAAACAGAGTGATATCAGAGTTACAAATGACAACCAAATGAATACAAGGTTTAAAGGTTGATGCATTCTGTTGAGTCTCATCTCTGAGAGAGAGAGAGAGAGATTGAGAGAGAGAGAGAGAGAGAGAGAGAGAGAGATTGAGAGAGAGAGAGAGAGAGAGAGAGAGAGATTGAGAGAGAGAGAGAGAGAGATTGAGAGAGAGATTGAGAGAGAGAGAGAGAGAGAGAGAGAGAGAGAGAGATTGAGAGAGAGAGAGAGAGAGAGAGATTGAGAGAGATTGAGAGAGAGAGAGAGAGAGAGAGAGAGAGAGAGAGAGAGAGAGATTGAGAGAGAGATTGAGAGAGAGAGAGAGAGATTGAGAGAGAGAGAGAGAGAGAGATAAAGAAAAGACAGTGAGACTGGATGAGGAGCAGGAGTCAATCATCTGTGTCTGCGATGCATGTATGAGGACGATGGCCGCATTAGAGACTCTTTACCCTCCTAAACCGTCGAGCACTAATTTGACTAAAGATATAACAGTTTGTCTCTCTTGCTCTTTTTCATATCCACTCATGGCTTCAGAGCTGTTCTGTGTCAAACATGTGCATGAATACACAGATCATGAAGTAGTGAACACTTCTCTCTCATTCACTCTTTTACCAGAGGAAAAGGCTCACTAGCCTGAGTCTCAGTCTCTGATGAAAACCTCACGCATACAGAGAGAAATGAGAGCCAGCAGACAGAATGAGAGCCAGAGTTTACAGTTCATAACTGATGCCCTGTGCAAACACACACACACACACACACACACACACACACACACACACACACACACACACTGTCTGTGCTCTTGAACACTTGTCTTCTTGCATGACGTATTTCCTCTATTTGGCCCAAGTGTTCAAGAAGGCGTAAGACTGCAAGTGTGTGTAGAACTTCTGATCACTCGATGGGACACACTTATAGTCTTGTGTTTACAGAGATTTTATTTATTATATTTTCAATACTTTGCATTTTAAAATAAGCTTATACATGTGTGTACAGTAGTCCCTGTGTAACTAACATGAGACACAGATTTAAAGTTGTGCTGCTTCTAGTCAAGTGATAAAAACTGTTGTGATTGTTGTACCAAACAGGCCTACACACACCATACTCATCCTACACACACACACACACACACACACCATACTCATCTGTGCACCAATAAAATGTGCAACACTTTATGTTTTTACTACCAAATTATATGCATCTAATTAATTTAAATTACAGTGGAATATTTTCCTCGATATCCCGCGGTTTTGGGTCACATGAGTTCCCGAACATAATGCATGATGGGATACGCTTAGCCTCGAGTACCGCTCCGAAGCTTTGAGGCTTATAGTGCATTAAGGGCACTTTGGCATTTTAAGACATGGGAAAGTCTTGCACACTTACTTACTGTCAAGTGCACGCGCTCTCTAGTGGCCAAGACCACAAGTGTGTGTATTTGGACAAGGCACGACTCTCTCCATGACTCTCTCCATGACTCTCTCCATGACTCTCTCCATGACTCTCTCCATGACTCTCTCCATGACTCTCTCCATGACTCTCTCCATGACTTTAATTGCCTTAATAAACACCACCCACAGTTTTGATGAAGCGGGATAAGCAACATATCTTTTCTTCTGTGTTTTGATGTACATCCGAAATGTAATGAATTACTGAAACATAATGTAGGGCAGTGCATGGGTTGTTGATTGTATGTTGAGATGTGTGTGTTGCGTGGACGAATCACTCGCGGTAAGATCTAACATGCATTTACAACATTTACAACATTTATTACATGGCTTGGTTGAATTCTAATGTAGAATGCGGTGTGTTATGTAAGGGTTGATGCCCGACGAGGTGTGCGTCAGACGATTCACGCCTCGCCGTCGTCTATTAATACCTGACAATGGACACCTCGTCGGGCATTAACCCTCTTATACCATGGTCACTTGCCAAATAACACATTTTTAAAACATTAGCTTATATTTTAATTAGTTTTACAATCGAAATCTAAAGTTACAAGTTACAAACAATAACTTGGTTTCCTTGGTTACGCCTGACGGTTTATTTAGGTGTACATTATCACTTTTTAACGGCCACCCTGCAGCCAATCAGAATCGAGTATTCACCCAGACCATGGTAGGCCTATATTTCTTGATTTGCGCAGAATTGGTGCATTTCCTCTGTGAAATTCCGGTGTGTACATGTTTTATTTTATATATATAATCACTAATGTGCTTTAAATCATTTTATTTAATGCGAAAGAACATACAGAGACGCAATGTTACTCACCTTAAACGAGTTAAACGAGTGTCGACTCGCGCCTGTCTTTTCGCATGATTAACGCCTTGCATAAAAAACACACGACTATATTCCTAAAGATAATGAATATAACTAATTTGGATGATAAAATGTCCTCAGAACTGTGCACTGTTTGTTTATTGGCAGGTTATAGAGTCAGTCGCGTCGCAGCATCTTTCGGCTGTGAGTGACGCAGGACGGCGGTGTAAAGTTAGAAGTTCCCCCGCAGAGGCGAGTCCATCTCCGGCTGGAGAACCAGCGCTGATCCGGTGGATACTGGATAACAGACCGGTTGATTACACTTGAATTACTTGAATGTTTAGGCCTAAATGTTCAAGTTTTACTTCGAAAATGTTTCTTACATGAGTTTGAATGTAGGCAATATTGTATATGTGTTAAAAATAGTATAAAATATGCTGTATTGCTGTAGGCTACTCATCGACAATAAAGGCCAATGTCATGTAGTTATACCGGTGGTTGTATGGAATATTTTTTACAAAGGCTTAGAGGAAATAAAAAAGTTAATATTACTGGCATATAAACACAGTTAATATTACTCATAAATATTTGTTTTTAAATGTTCCCCCCCCCCCCAATTATTTCTACTCAATTTTATTTGTTAATGTACCTATTTGTACCAGATGTATTTAATTAGTTTTACTTACATTTACTCAGTTAATACAGTGTATGTATTTTATTTCACTGCTTAAAAATCTAATTAATATTCAAAGTGTAAAAATGTTTCACCAAACACAAATCATATTAAAAGTTTTTAGAGTGCATCACCACCAGAGTTCATATAGAAAAACATATTCCAGCCAATTTTCAACATTTTAATCACTGTTATAGAAACATATTTGACTCAACTTTGTTCATTTGCAATAATATGTTATGATTTGTTCACAAACAACAGGCCCAGACAGTTCACAATTAATGTAAATACAGTCTTACAATGTCATTGCTTTATTCTGCTCTTTCAAATCCTGTAGGAAAATTAACAGTCTTCATAAAGGTCAGTGATATTCTGACAGCTAGTAATCCTCGAACCGGCTTCTGCACTGTACAGTTTAAAGGGATACTCCACTTTACAATGAAAATTCTGTCATCATATACTCACCCTCATGTTGTTTCAATCCTTTATGAATTTCTTTCTTCTGCTGAACAGAAGATATTTAGAAGAATATCAGTAACCACAGTTTCTGGTTCCATTGACTTTTTTTCCTACTATGGAAGTCAATGAGACCAGAAACTGTCTGGTTACTGATATTCTTCTAAATATCTTCCTTTCTGTTCAGCAGAAGAAAGAAATTCATAAAGGATTGAAACAACATGAGGGTGAGTATATGATGACAGAATTTTCATTATAAAGTGGAGTATACCTTTAAAAATTTGCCAACTGCATATAAGTGAATCAGATGTTGGTCATCAAAACATGAAATCTGTATGAAACACATAAACAAATGACACAAAACGTGTATACATTCTATATGACTTTAATTTGACTAGCATATGATTCAATATAAGAACTTTAAATGATTTATATATGAATTTTATATGAGTTTTATATATTTATACTAATACCTTACACATTTGCATACTTTTGTCATGTAAAACTCATATAAGTCTTTTAACAGTATTCATATATAACGCAAAGATCCCCTACAAGTTGTATGTGTGCTATTTAGTATGAAAGTGGCCATAATCGGTCTGATTTTGTATAGGACATGTATTGGCCTTATATGAAACACAGAAGGTAATTCTGGACGATTTAAGTAGGGAAGATATATGGTTGCTGTATATGAACCATGCAGGTTTTTTTCATATGGGTAGCCATGTAATAAGCGGGATAATGTAGAGCGAGGCGGTTGTTATAGCCAATACAACCCCTTCAGGCTGATTCAAGACCCCTCTGCTTATAACAACCGCCTCGCTCTACATTATCCCTTACTTACATATTGTAAACATGAATTTAAAATTTAAATATACTTTCATTATTGTATGACTTGTTTAATGGTTACTTAAGTATTGAATTTATAATATAAATTACTTTGGGATTTGAGATTTACAATACAATAATTTTTCATCAACTATTACATGTACAGATAAACTTTTTAGTACATATACACAAACCTCACAGCAACACAAACACAATTACACAATTTATCCAACTGACTCTAATATGCAGACGCAGCAAACAGGAAAAAAGTGAGTATTCGCTTTATAGGTGTAACGTAGGAGGCACAATGTGTAGAGAACCCAAGTGCAACTTTAATACCAACGTGATCAAACATAAAACAAAGGCATGAAAACTCGAAACAAGAACAAACAGCAGTTACCCAAACCAATACTAAACAAAGACACAGGGCAAACATGAGGGCTTAAATAGACAAGACTAATGACTAAAAAAGGGACATCTGTGAACAATGAACCAATAACATCATGACACATCAGACAAGGGAACACATGGCAGGATCACATGACAGACATGAAACGTGACCAAGACAAGACCAAATCGTAACAGTAGGCCAAACCTGAGAAAACGGCACCATCTTGTAAAAAAAAAAAAAAAAAAAAAAAAAAAAAAATATATATATATATATATATATATATATATATATATATATATATATATATATATATATATATATATATATATATATATATATATATATATATATATATATATATTTAAAAGAAAAGGCCAACAGAACAAAAGTCTGTTAACAAAGACTGCATCATTTTATAGTTAAATGGCCCTGGGATAAAAATAAATTGGCAGTTTTAATGGGTTTCAATGTGGAAAGTTTTGTCCTTAAGGTCCTGGGTGTAAATATTTTGTGTACAATGTGGAAAGGAAAGAAGAAAATTCTAATAAAAATACACACTTGTGCCAAAATAAATGCAGGATTAACACAGGATTTGTTGTGTTTTTTTTTTTACTGAAAGAGATGAACATGTCCTTAAGGAAACACAAGGGTAAATTTGGTTGTAAACTTTACATTGAAGTGTGGTTGATCAATGAGACCCTTTGATTACAGTGTTATTATTGAAGCATAATTTACAAAACTGTATTAATCTAGAAGCAGAAGCAGATTTAACTGTGATTTTCTGCTGTAATAAACAGTTTAACTGGTAAGATCCTCAGAGAAGTTGTGCAGACATTATATAATAATGGAAAGACAGTCTCTGTGAAGGATGTCCTGAATCTGCGCAGACAGTCTTTAGTTACAGGATCAGAGAATGACACTGTTCCTCTGTCATAGTCCAGCTGAACTCTCACACGCTGAAGCTTCTGTTTAACAGTGAAGTAAGTGTAGCGTTGCTCTGGGGAATGTGAGATGTATTCGCTCTCTGTGTACCCTACACCCCAGACATTAGACTTAAAGAAAGCCTCTCCCTTCCTTTGGTTTGATGCTGTTGTTATTCCAAGAATCCAGTGTGTATTGTCTCCAACCTCCACATCCCAGCAGTGTGTTCCTGAGTTAAAGCCCTCAGATCCCAGGACACATGGAAACCTGTCAAACCTCTCTGGATTATCAGGAAGTGTTTTATCTCCATCACTGACCGACACACTGGTCAGATCAGCAGAGAGTGTGAGACGAGGATGTGCTGTGTTTGGATCCAGAGTCAACGGAGCTGCAGAGAGAATAACATCAGATTACAGGATGAGATATGATGTATTAGAAATGTAAATGTAAAACATTTTCCTTTTGTTGAAAGAGATCATAAATCATGCTATCATAACAATGGTCTCTCAGTTACTGCCAGAATGGATTGAGGCTTCAGGTTTAATATCAGTATTCAATAAACACTATTGTATCCTAATACATAAACATAAACCATGAGGAATAGACTTTTCATTATGAGTTCGCTGTATGATCTGATGATTTTCTGAAATACAGTTTAGATTCACTTTGTAATTCAAGTGATTATGAAATATATTTCTATCAAATGTTGATGTTGTGTGTGTTTATATGTGAACTATCTTCTGCACTGGTGTCAAATCTGCTGAGACTCACTGTGTTGGACAGTTTCCAGCATCTTCTTCCAGACTCTGAACGGCAGGTTACCCAGATAACGCGACACATGAATCAAAGCTCCAGAACTCATCCGTGGATCAGGCTGTGAGATCTGGACTCTGAGGAACATTCAGGAGTCAGAACTGCAGTGAATTTGAGTTCAGATCCACTGAGAGAAGAGATACGAGCAGCTCACTTACCTTTCCATTGAGGCCTTAAAGTTCTGGAAAATATAGAGTTTGAAAACATTTTAATATCTTATCAAACACTCTCAGTGTCAATGAGTCTCTCTATACAAGCTGTTTTCTGCACAAAGAATGAAGCCAGATTGATTTGTCACCTTTAGAAACGAGACGTCGTTGTCTTTCATCATCTCCTCCATGTCTCTGATAGTGTGTGAAAGAGCTGAGATGTATGTGTTCATCTCCTCCAGCTTCTCCTTCATCCTCTGCTTCTTCTGCTCCTCTTCCTCTCTCAGTGCAGTGATTGTAGCTTCTTCTTCGTCTCTGAGAAACTGATGAAGCTTCTCAAACTCTTCTTTAATCTGACGCTCTGTGTGCTCAGCTTGAGACTGAAATCAAATCACATTCACTTCAATCATCTCAATCAACACAGATCTCGGATACCCGACATATAACGGATCCAGAAGCAGAAGCTGCTCGTCATTTACAGAAATAATCAACTGGAATCCATTATATTAAATATATCAATTCATAACGGTATAAAGTGATCCTCCAGCTGTAATGAAAATGACTCTTGATTCTGTTTCCTCACATTGATGTGTTGAGCTGTTTCCTCAAACTCTCCTTTCTTATTTTCATTGTGTTGAAGTTTCTGTTGTAAGGACGTCAGTGCTGTATTGAGCTCCTCCTAGATTTGAACAAAAATACATTAAACACCAGATTACAGTGAAGAGAAGAAAATACAGTGATATGATCATACAATTCTGTGCAAAAGTATTCACCCCCACCCATGACAATGTTATTTACTGAAGCAAAAAAGTTATCCAATACTAACTGGGTCTGCGTGATAATGTATTTGGCCCTATAGTTACTAATTCCTCAAATCTATGAAACTGTATTTATAATGTTGTTCAGCTGGACTAAACACAGCCAGTCCTGATCACTGCAGCCCTGTTCAATCAAATAAACACTTAAATAGGACTTTTTCAACAGCATGAAGTTGGTTAAAATGTCTTAAACAGTAACACACTATTGACGAAGGTGAAAGAATCTCCAGGAATGATGATGAAGACGGTGATTGAAACACATCCGTCTGTGATTACAAAGCTATTTCAAAGGCTCTTGGACTCAAAGAACCACAGCGAGAGCCATTATATCCAAATGGAGAAAACTCGACACAGTAAAACCTTCCCAGAAGTGGCTCAGAGTCACAAAGGGCCAAGAAGGAACTGATCATAGGAACTGAATTTTCTTATTTTCTATCAGAAAATGCTAAAGCACAATATCCTATCTTTAGTCTGCAAACTGAAGCTCAAATCAGTAAATTTGAAACTTAAGTAAATCCACTTCTGAACGGCTCAAAAAAGCACAATTGAGATGATGTGGCAGGACCTTAAACAGTGAGTTCATTCTTGAAAACCTTCCAATGAGGCTGAACTAAAGTTAGTAAGTAGTCCGGCAAAGAGCTCATTCAAGCCCATTTCTAATCCGTCGAAATCGCGGCACCAATCAGAAACGTTGAGGCGGGCTTTACACGATGACAATCGCTCTGATTGGTTTTAGGCCTATCCAATTGCGCCCAGAGGCATTTGAGCGATGTCTGTTGGTGACGCCCCGTGGAAATTTAGTTATTAATGAAGCTTTGCCAGACCATAACTCAGTAACTACTGAGAATGCTCTGGTTTTAACCAGGCTAGATATCTATAATAAAGGCGCCACTATTTAGTATGAGACACAAAAACATAAGAAATCAGGATGGGCAAATACTTTTACAGCACAGTAAATGTCATATAAAGTTGAGTAAAATGACATTGAAATAGTAATGCATGAATGTGATGATATCTATGTTTATGACTAATTATTGTTCTTTACATGTGAAACAAGAAACATTAGTCTTACCTTGTAAGATGAGAGCACTTCACTGATGAGTCTGAATTTATGATTGTCATGTTTTTGTGAATTAATACACACTAAACACACCGGCTGTTTGTCCTCCAGACAGAAGAGTTTGAGTTTCTCACTGTGTAAACTGCAGATCTCCTCAGATCCTGATGAACGTTTCTCATTTCTCTCCTTCAGGAACGACTCACACAAGTTTTTTAACGCCAGATTGAATGGAGGATCTTCTCTTGAGGATCTCCTCCTGCAGACAGGACACTCCTGAGTTTCCTTAGTTTTCCAGAACTGTTGTAGACACTCTTTACAAATACTGTGACTACAGGACAGAAAAACAGGAACCTTGAAGATTTCATAGCAAACAGGACAAATATAATCATCTTCAGCTGCTGAAGCCATTTTCACCGTTTGAGTCTCGCAAACTAAACTTTACTTTCACTTTCTCAACTTTCTCTTCTCTTCCTGGTTAGTGTTGTAAGAGGGAGGAGTTTATGATCACCTTTGGGTTTACAAACAAGAACGTCAGGATTTCTTCAGGTAAAATGTATTCAAAATGGAATGTAAAACTTTGAATAAAACACAAAAGAACAAATAAAATACAAAACTATTAATTATAAACAACCTCAAAATGCTTATACATATTTTATTTATTGCTCTTTATTTGTCAGAGAGTTTCTCCAGGTCTGTCATGATCAAATCAAATCAAATTTTCTTTATGTAGCACATAAAAACAACAGTAGTTGGCCATTGTGCTGTACAACAGAATAAATATCTAAAAAAAAAAAAAAAAAAGAGCGCAAAGGAAGTTTACATCAAAAACACCAATCATAAATTTCAACATTAATTTTCTGTCATGCTCAAATCTTTGTCAGTGTAATGGGCAGGAATAAAGATCTGAGCGACTTTGACAAGGGCCAGATTGTTATGTCAAGGTGACTGGGTCAGAGCAGAGCCATAGAGAGAAAGAGTTGCGACACTCCCATAGACCTCCGTTGTAAATAATGGCGGCGCTTTTAACCGCCCACTTCCGGGATTTGAAGATCCGAATAGTTCCAAACACTGTCATTTGGGCGTTGGACCCCATTCACTTACATTGCTGCGCGTCGAGTTGTTCCAGAGTTAAGTTGTTGAAATATCGACTTCTTTTGAATGGTCAACTGTCTATGTTGTATAAGAGGCCCTTTGTGATGCTTATACTGGTCTTCATTTGTACATGCACAGCGTAATTATTTATATTTTATGTTAGTTGTTTCAACCAATTTTCAAGCACTGCCTGCTAACATAGCTAGCTAGCGCGACTTCGTCAGTTAAGAGTTCGGTAATGAATCGCTGCCACCTTTATAGCAACTTTTATTTAATTTAATTTTTTGGGATATACTAACTTTTCATTATGTTTTATTGTCTTGAGTGAAGCGGCTTGTGAGAACAATGCAAGACATTGGACCTCTAGGATTGTTATGGCCATCACCAGTCCTGTCTGTTTCATGGATCACCTGCCCCTGATTTTTGCTTTTCTTGTTCACACAAGCACACATTTTTGTTGTCTGTCATTGTTTAATAAAAATAGTTTATTTGAAAACCTTCATTTGTATCAGCAATGCTTAAATTCGTTTTTAATCTGTTATAGTTTTGATAATGTGTATGGCTTAATATTAAAATAATATTCTTAGTCTTAACCTGATAATGTTTCACGTTGTGGTCCTGGGGTGGCCACTTTCATCAGAAGAAGTGAGCTAGCTTAAGCGAACTCTGAACGGACCGCCACGGCAGACCTCTTTGCGTGATCACGAAGGTAGGCTAATGGCTGAATCAAAATTTATAAGCAAAATCACGGGAATCAATAGCCTAATACAGCCCAGTTGTGCTAAAATAAATATCATGAGACGTCCATCATCAGATGAATGATATGGAAAAGTTAAGTTAGAGCCGCTAAAGCCAGTGCTACTACCCATGCGAACATGAACACTGAGCTTTTCCCTCCAAAAATATAGCCTAAAACTTATCTAAGTAATATACAGTATTTCGTTGTCACCCTGCCTCTCCAAATGCAAAACTGACATTAACAAAATGCAATAATGCAATAACAGCTGGAAAAGTACTTGGGTGTGTGTTTTATTTTATATTTACCGTTCAATAATGCAATCGCTGCTGTCTGTCCCATAGAAGAACATGACAGCCAGCGTATGTTTTAGAACTATTGGGGCTTACATGAACCACGTGACAGCCATAGCGGCGACATCAAAGAGTGTCGCAACTCTTTCTCTCTATGGCTCTGAGTCAGAGTATCTCTGAAACTCAAGGCTTGTGTGTCGCTCCCGGTCAGCAGTGGTGAGGATTTACCAACAGTGTCCGAGGAGGGACGAACACACACCGGCGACAAGGTGTTGGACACCCAAGACTCATCAATGGACGAGGGCAATGAAGGCTATCCTGTCTGGTCCGAGCCAACAGAAGCTCTAGTGTGCCATAAGTCACACACAACTTTAATGTTATGGGAAGAAGAAGTTTTATTTATATAGCGCATTTCCATTGCTCAAGGTCGCTTTACATAGGAGGAATGTGTCACAACACAGTGCATCACATTCTGCTGCGTATGGGGCCAAAGACCAATCAGAGTGCCTATGATGACCCCTGTCCACCTTCAACGATATCTGAGACAATATACCTGTATTGTTACACCCCAACAAATAATGCATACTAAATGCATGATATACATGATGTATTATCATGAAGGAAAATGACAGCAAATGTTTATTATTAGCTGTAATAAATTGTCATTTGATCTGTTTATTATTTTGCTATGAACTGTAAAAAAAAAGAAAGAAAGAAAGTTTATGGTTTATTTGAGGAATTTGAGTCTGTTAACTACTGAAGGTTTTTTTTTTTTTTTGACGGCACAAACCGAGCACAAACGAATGACACCGGTTTGGAGTGATTTGAAGGACATGGGGTGGAGAGTGACGTCACACAACCCAAAAAATAATGTTCAATATCTCAAACACCAAACCAGCACAAACGTTCGTTTTTGCGGCACAAATCAGCACTGTGACGATCCAGTATGAAACGCCCCGTTGATTTCCTGAGGGGTTCCACCTGGATGCTCTAATCAGTCTGTCCTTTAAAAGAAGCCCGTGCTTGTTCATCGGGGCTCCATGTTTATTTTTGCTTTGCTTTTATGGGTTTTGTTGTTGTGACTTCTGGAGACATACATCACATTAGCTTACATTGCATTACGTCCCATGCCATTTCATGCATACATTGTACTTTACACTACTGATCTGACTGATGCCATTTTACACTTGTTTGGTTTAGTTTCGGTTCTTGGTTGTTAATAAATTTCGTGTTAAAAGTAACCGCTCTGTGTGTCCCTTTCCTTTGTTACGGCCTTTTGGAGCCACAGGTCGTAACAAATGGGGGCTCGTCCATTTGGTATTTGTTCGTGCTAGCGTCTTTCGGAATTTGGCGTAATCAATGGTTAGCGTTTGGGAGAGGAAATCTCATTTGAACTTGTGACATCATTTTCGCGGAACGGGACACACGTGTGGAGAATTGTTTGGTTGTTGCGTGGAAGCTCATCGACTGGTAAGTTGACAGTGCAATATGGTTCTTCTAGTTTGGAGTTTTCCCCGGTGAGGTATAGCAGCATGTTTCCTTTGAGACATGTTGGTTATTTTTTGTTTTGGTAGTGTTGCGGAGAAAGCGGGTAGTAGCAGTTGACTCGGGAGCACATCCAGGGTGTTGAAGGTGTCGCTGGTCTGACCGGTAGCATTTTTCACCCACTGGGTTGAAGTGCATAAATACCCCCCGTCTGTAACCGCATGAAGACCAGGGATAAGGATAGATAGGTTTTTTTTTTCTCCTCTCTCTCTCGCGCTGAGGAAAGTTAGTGGGGAATGCTCCGAGTATTTGATTGCACTTCTGGCTTTTTATTGGTCTGTTTGTTTTTCTGATGGCGGATATTAATGCATTTTTAGAATCTCCTTCGTATACATTGCTAGGAAAATGTACGAAGGAACAGCTGTTAAGAATTGCTGACCATTATGAAATAGATGTCGTTGATAAAAAACGCAAGGAAAGTATTAAAGCTGAGTTGAAGTTAAAATTGTGTGAAAGGGACATTCTGAGTTTGGATAAAGATTTGGTTATGTCGGCACAAATGCAGTCCGATTCACCATCTGTATTGACGTTTGAGCAGCAAAAAGAATTGTTGCTGTTGCAAATGGAACATGAAAGATTGAAACAACATTCTGAACATGATAGGTTGGAGTTAGAGAAGGCGAAAATTGAGGTTGAAGTTATGAAGTTAAGACTTCTGAAGGAAGGTAGGGAAGATCGAGTTACATTTGCAGTGAATTCAAATTTGAAACTTGTTCCTAAATTCAACGAGGAGGATCCTGATATATTTTTCACTCTCTTTGAGCGTATTGCTGAGCTACAGGACTGGTCAGAAGAAAATCGAGTGTTATTGTTGCAGTGTGTGTTGACCGGAAAAGCACAGTTAATTTTTTCCGCGTTGAGTAAGGAAGATTGTCAGGATTATGATCAAATTAAATCAGCGGTCTTAAAGGCGTATGAATGTGTGCCTGAAGCATATCGTCAGCAGTTCAGGGCATGTAAGAGGGAACAAAAGCAGTCTCATTTGGAGTTTGTGCAGGATTTGAGAAAATACTTTACTCGTTGGTATACTGCGCTTGATATTACATCTTTTGATGAGTTGGTTCAACTGATGATATTGGAACAATTTAAAGTGTCTGTCCCGGATATGATCGCCACTTATATTAATGAGCGTAAAGTTAGTTCACCGGAGGAAGCGGCAGCGTTGGCTGACGATTATGTACTCTCTCACAGAAGTAGCTTTGTTGACGGGCGCTCGCGGGGAGACGGTAATATGCTTCGATCTAGTACATCTCTAAATAGTTTTTCTCCTAGGTCTAGTTACCTTCCTACATGGAAGTTTGACCCGCTTAGGACATGTAATTATTGTCGTGAAAAAGGGCATTGGAAAGCTGATTGCCCTTTACTTGAGGATGTTGTAAAGTTTTTCTTTCTTCAAAGCAGAGACCAGGAGACAGTCGGGATCGCGTTCAACGGAAGTTATTCTTTATTGAGAACTCCTCTGTACGTGGCTGTAGAAACTTCCAACATGATCTGATCTAACATAACTTTACATGTTATCTTATAGGCATTTTAGGAGGAGGGACTTTTTGAAGGTGGAGACAAATACAAACAAAGCATGTAAATGAGGTATACAGGTTAAGGTAACCTGCCCCAGACCCCAGCGTGTTTACCAGTATCAATTTAATCAGCATACCTATTCAAATGCTGATACTGGCCAGGAAACTCTGGTTCCACGGGCCATCCCAGAGCCATTTAAGACAAAGGGTGCGTCTTGGAGCTACTGGCTAGAGCCATTAAAGACTCATTTAAAACACAATAGAGAAAACAGGTCTGGTAGGAATAGGAGACTCTTGCTAGAGACTCAATAATCACTTTCTAAGTTTATATACTATCTAAATTAAAACCTCAAATGCTAAAATCAGTATTCTTCACCGTGATGTTATGTAAGGAAACATATCTGAAATAGATTCTTAAATTTGGATCCCTTCAGTCCCCTCTTTGAGAGTTCTTACAAACTCTCACAAAAATACAAATTTAGACACATAAAGTTCATTCTTGTAACTGGTGTAAGTTACAGGCACATATAACTTGCTCTGTGTTGTTCATCTGTAATTGCATGCTGACACAGAAACAAACATGCAATTTAGGGTCCGTGAATTTTCTGCGTTGTGTATTTTTCATTTTCTTTTGTGATAGTTCGTTCAGCAGTGGGTCTGGTTGTCTTCTTGAGGTTGGGGCTTCATACGCAGATGAGACGGTCGCTGCATATGGATCTTGAAAAAGCCATCAAGTTTTATCTGCACACTGTAAGACAGAAAACAGAAAAACAGAGAGCAGTATTTCTTCAAAACACTACGGTTGTAGCAGTTTAAACACAATGGTTCTATCGTTTTCAGAGTGTACTGTTGTCGTTTCATTCTTTCCCTATTTCTTAATTGATTTGACACCTATGGACCAGTGAGGTAAGGATGGACTAAATGAGGAAAGGCCTATGAGGTAGTGTCTTCACCCTGGATTGGCCCCCGACGCCTGTTGCGTCAGTTCTTTCCAGGGCCCTCACTGAACCGTGTCCTATTCTGTCCCTGTGTTGTGCACACACTGTACAGTGTGTGAGAAAATTGGCACATTTTCATTCTCCAGTGAAACATCAGTCTTAATAGACATCATATAGAGCATGGAGGTCTGATTGTAGTGTTCTGCAGTGTAACATTTATGGCTGTGAGTTTTCTGAATGTCCCCCAAACAAAGGCTGTGACAGTCACTTTCCTTTTGTTCTATTAAACAAAAAAAAATAAGTCTTTCATCTTTGTTGTAAGTTACTGGGGAGATTAAGCAATCACAGCCCAAATTGTTAACACCTCAAAAAGCTTACCCACGAGTCCAGTGACGAGGGGAGGGGTTGCTTCAAAGTAGCAAACAAATGTAGCAAGAGCTGCATAACATTGTTAACTTGTCTTAAGTTATTTTTATTTTTTCGACATTCTTTTCCAAAATGTCCGTGCTTGCCACAGTAAGAACAACTGGCTTCTCTAGGACTTTTGCGTTTCTTTGGCTTCTCTGAGTTAACCTTAAAGGATGCTGCTGCAATTTTTACTCTTGCCTTGACATCAAAGTCTCTTTCCCAAATAGCTAAACTGTCCAAGTTGTATTGCAGGGTTCTATTTGACCATGTAAGATCTAAGAAAGGCAATGCATTTCTATGTTCTGACAAAAGACCATCGGACCATGCACGAACTAGAGGACCATTATGACCTAACACTTTCTCTGAAGTGTCGGCAATTCCGCTGTAAGCGGCAGCGGTCTGGCAAAATCTTTCTGTGTACTCACAAACAGTTTCATCCTCCTTCTGTACACAATTAGTGAGCTTTGACCAGTCCACCTTCGGTCCAACAATGTTTTTTAACACTTTAACAACTTCCTCTCTCAATTCATCTTTACTGGCCTGTTGCAGTTCAGAATTATTTACAGCACTTTCAAAATCATTGAATTCTGACTCAGTCAAGATCTGTGATATTAGCTGGGTGACTTCAGCTAGAGTCATATCATAGAGCCGCATTTTGCTGATCAATGCTCTTCTAAACTCAGAAAAATTTCTTTGCACTGATGGCAAACTTTCAGCAATTCTCTCAATCTCTTTAGGACCTAAAGATGTTTTGATTGCTTGTGGCTGCAATATGGGGGTTGCAAATGGAACTGTATCAACACCTTTTCCCTGAGGCTTTTGTCTAGCTACGCACACTTCAACTGCATTTACATCTGTATTGACATTGTCCTCTATACTATCAAAAGACTGTAAATCAGGATAGCTTTCCTCTGACTGTTGGTCTTCTAAATCACATTTGGTTGAGGCTTTGTTATGGCCCACGTTTGTCTTGAGACAGGACACCTGAGTCTGCAATTGTTTGATCTGTTCTTTCAACTTAGCAATACACTGCGCTTGTTCTTGTGCAATGGATAAGCTAAATTCTCGGTGACAACCGATGATGCCTTTCAGATTTTTCTTCCTGATACATGCACTCAACACTTTCTTGCAATCTTCAATTGACCACACTTTCTCTGGATCAATGCCAAATTTCTTGGTTAAATTCAATCTGACTGGCTTAGTCACGATGGAGTCCATGTGCTCTGATAACAAAGACTTGAATTCACTATCTGTCCAAAAAGGTGTAATCTGTCTAGTACTTTTCCTAAACATTTTGTGAATTTTTTTGTTACCACAAACAAACACTAAAAAAACTTCTCTCTACTGTCTTGCAAACATAGGGTACAATCTTATTAGCACAAGAAGCTAAATCTAATTCTAAAGCTAATTCTCTAGCTTACAGATAGGTCTTCTCTAGCAAGAGCATACACACAATATTAACATGTAACTGTTAATCTTCCCTGCCAACAACAGGGGGTAAATTTCATCTCTAAAAGAAAAACTTTTTTAGAGGCTTATCTTTAGTTAACCAAACTCTACAGCTGTTTGTTAACTTCTTCTCTGAATGGCGCAGAGGAAAACATTTGTACTGGTCTGCATTGGTTCTTTTAATGGAGTGAAACTCACCGAGTCTTTCATTTGTAGAGAAAGATTCCGTCTGGAAAAAAATCAGTCTTTGAGATCTTTTTGGAGCTTGAAGTTTTCAATCTGGATTCAGAAGATTCAGTCTGGAACTCAGTCAGCTTCGTTGAGATCTTTGAGCTTGAAGTTTCAAGATGCAGTTCTTTGAGTTTCCTTTTTCTCCATCCGGGTCACAAGGCACCATCTGTTATAAAGTTTTTCTTTCTTCAAAGCAGAGACCAGGAGACAGTTGGGATCGCGTTCAACGGAAGTTATTCTTTATTGAGAACTCCTCTGTACACGGCTGTAGAAACTTCCAACATGATCTGTCTAACTAAAACATTATACATTGTAGCTATATACATTCCAAGGGGGAGGGATTACATAGAGGCGGGAACTCTGAATAAAGCATGCAAATGAAGTGGGAACACACCCTACTCTGAGTCCAATTGAATCAGCATAACTATTCACATGCTGATACTGGCCAGGAACTCCAATTCCAAAAGCCATCCCAGAGCCATTAAAGACAATAGGTGAAAGTCAATCAACCTAACGACTCAACGTCTGGGCTCCGAAAGGTGAGAATCAAGTGATCTGACTTATTTAAAACACAATAGAGAAAACAAGTCTGGCAGGAAAGGAGACTCTTTGCTGGAGACTCAATAATCATCTGAAATCAGTCTACTAAACTATCTAAATTAAAACCTCAAATGCTAAAATCAGTATTCTTCACCGTGATGTTATGTAAGGAAACATATCTGAAATAGATTCTTAAATTTGGATCCCTTCAAGGAGAAGGCTAAACGTGACGTTAAGGTTCCTAAACCAGCTGCTTTTGTGGCTTTAGCTTCTAATACCGTTGAGACGTGTGTAAAGGAAAAAGTGGATGCGGACTGTTTATCTGTATTTTCTCCTTTCCTTACAGAGGGTTATGTGTCTCTTGTGGGCAGTAATGAGGAAGTTCCGGTCAAGATCTTGCGGGACACGGGAGCCATGGATTCATTCATTTTAGAGTCTATTTTGCCTTTTTCTTCGCGGTCTGACACGGGTGACAGCATGTTAGTCCGGGGGATGGGTATGAGTATACTAACCGTTCCTCTTCATAGGGTGAAACTGTCATCGAGTTTGGTGAATGGTGATATTGTTTTGGGAGTGCGTCCTGCTTTGCCGGTCGAGGGCGTTCATCTTATTTTGGGGAATGAGTTAGCAGGGGGGCGTGTATGGCCGGATGCTCCTGTGTCACCAATAGTTTCATCCAATGATGTGTTTCCGCAGATCCCTTCACATGTAGATCCGGTGGGTGTAACAACTCGTGCAACGACTCGAAGCACGACGAAGGAAGTAGTTGATAGTCCAAGAATGATGTTGAATCAACTGGGTAGTTCTCTGTCTATGCCTGATTTATCTGCTGTGTCCTTTCCTGTGTCTGCAGAGGAGATGGGAGAAGAGCAACGTTCGGATTTATCCTTGGCTGAGCTGTTTAACAGTGCTGTTCGAGACGATCATGTGTCTAACATCGCTCGAGGTTATTTCGTACAAGATGGTATGTTATTGCGGAAGTGGGTTCCTCATGGGGACGATTTTGTTGGGGACCCTATTATTCAAGTAGTGGTTCCCACAAAATTTCGAATGGCATTGTTGGAAGTTGTGCATGATTTGTCTGGTCATTCTGGAGTACGAAAGACCTATGATCGTGTGTTGAAGTATTTTTTTTGGCCTCGAGCAAAAAGCGACATTTCATCTTATATAAAACAGTGTCACACTTGCCAGTTGATCGGTAAACCTAATCAGAAACTAAAACTGGTTCCATTACACCCTATTCCGGCAGTGGGTGACCCTTTTGAGCATCTTATTGTGGACTGTGTGGGCCCGTTGCCATCTTCCAAGTCAGGTAGTAAATACTTGTTGACTATAATGTGTTTGAATACTCGTTTTCCTGCTGCTTACCCACTGCGTACGATCACTTCCCGCTCAATCGTAAAGGCGTTATCTCAGTTTATGTCTATCTTTGGTGTTCCTAGGGTTATCCAGAGTGATCAGGGAACTAATCTTACTTCCCATTTGTTTCAGCAGGTTTTAAAACAGCTGCATGTAAAACATCACCTTGCGACTGCATACCATGCTCAAACCCAAGGCGCACTGGAGAGGTTCCATCAGACTTTAAAGTCTCTTCTTCGGTCGTATTGTGTGCAGCTGGATCGAGACTGGGAAGAGGGATTGCCCTGGTTGATGCTGGCGTCACGAGAGGTTGTACAGGAGAGCACTGGCTTTAGTCCCAATGACCTTGTGTTTGGTCATAAGGTTCGTGGACTTTTGGCAGTGCTCCAAAATCCGGTTAAGATATCCGATTCTCCAAAAAATCTAGAGGCTTATGTTTACGGGTTTAAACAACGATTGGTTCAAGCGCGAGAGTTGGCTAAAGTGAAATTGGAAAAACAACAAAAAATTATGAAACGCTTATTTGATCGTACCGTTGAGCGTCGTGTTTTTGAGCCTGGAGATCAAGTTTTGGTTCTGCGTCCTTTGGTGTGCTCTCCGTTCGAAGCCAAATTCGATGGTCCGTACGTGGTGCAGCGGAAAGTGAGTGAAGAGAATTATGTGATCGGTACCCCAGGGCGGAGGAAATCCACTAAATTGTGTCATGTTAATCTGTTGAAACCTTTTTATGAAAATCAAATTGGCGAGACTCATGTAGTGGATTTAGATCCGGTTCATTCCATTCTTTCAGTGGGATCAATTTTTCGTGGTAGCTCTAACTTGGTGGGTGGGGGTGAGGAGAATATTGAGCCTGATGAGGGTAGGTTGCGCGGTCGGTTAAATAACTCTGAGTCCTGGAAGAGACTAAGCTCCGGTCTTGCTCATTTACCTCCGGTTCAACGTGCAGAGTTGGTTTCACTATTGCAGAATTTTCCTGATTTGTTTGGAGATACCCCCTCACGTACAGATTGGATAGAGCATGACATTGACGTTGGGGAGGCGAAACCCATTAAGCAACGTTTTTATCGGGTGTCTCCAGATAAACGAGAGCTTATGGAGGCAGAAATAAACTACATGCAGGAAAATGATATTGCGGTACAGTCGTTTTCAGATTGGGCATCCCCTTGTCTCCTTGTTAGGAAAGTTGATGGGTCAGTGAGGTTTTGCACGGATTTCCGGAAAGTCAATAGTTTGACTAAACCCGATTGTTTTCCACTTCCTCGGGTTGAGGACTGTGTGGATCAGGTGGGCTCGGCCAGATTTGTGAGCAAGTTTGACTTGCTTAAGGGTTACTGGCAGGTGCCTTTAAGTAAGCGGGCTCAGGATATTTCCTCATTCGTTACTCCCACGGGTTTATACTCCTACAAGGTTATGAGTTTTGGTTTAAGAAATGCCCCTGCGACGTTTCAGCGTCTTATGAACCGGGTAATTTCAGGACTGGAGGGTTGTGCAGTCTATTTGGACGATCTCGTTGTTTTTAGTGATAGCTGGGACACTCATATTAAACGAGTTTGTGCGGTGTTGAGGCGGTTGTCGGAGGCTAAGCTCACTGTTAACCTGGCAAAATGTGAGTTTGCTCGGGCTACCGTGATCTACCTTGGGAAAGTGGTAGGAAATGCGGAGGTTCGACCTGTACAAGCAAAAGTTCAGGCCATTCAAAAGTTTCCTGTACCTGTCACTAAAAAAGAATTGATGAGGTTTTTGGGTTTAATGGGCTACTATCGCTCTTTTTGTCGTAATTTTTCTACCGTGGTAGCTCCCCTTACCAACCTATTGAAAGGGCAGGTAAAGTTTGTCTGGTCTTCCCATTGTGCTGCGGCATTTGAAAATGTAAAAGCTTTGCTATGTTCTTCACCTGTGCTGGCTGCACCTGGCTTTGACAAGCCGTTTTCCCTGCAGGTGGATGCTAGTCAGGTGGGGGCGGGAGCTGTTTTACAGCAGTCTGACTCGGTAGGTGTGGTACACCCTGTTAGTTATTTCTCGCGGAAATTTACCACTTACCAACTCAACTACTCTGTGGTGGAGAAGGAGGCCCTGGCACTTGTTTGGGCTTTGATCCATTTTGCTGTCTATCTGAATTCAAGCAGACCAATTGTTGTCTATACGGATCATAACCCGTTGACCTTTCTGAACTCCCTCCAGTGCCCGAATCAAAGGCTTATTCGGTGGTCGTTGTTTCTGCAGTCGTACAGTCTTGACATCCGGCATATCCGAGGGGTAGAAAATGTGGTGGCGGATGCTTTGTCCCGTGCCCCTGTTGGTGATTAATCGTTTTGCTCTTTGTTTACAGGGATCTTGACAGAATCCCTGTCTTAAGGGGAGGGGTGTGACGATCCAGTATGAAACGCCCCGTTGATTTCCTGAGGGGTTCCACCTGGATGCTCTAATCAGTCTGTCCTTTAAAAGAAGCCCGTGCTTGTTCATCGGGGCTCCATGTTTATTTTTGCTTTGCTTTTATGGGTTTTGTTGTTGTGACTTCTGGAGACATACATCACATTAGCTTACATTGCATTACGTCCCATGCCATTTCATGCATACATTGTACTTTACACTACTGATCTGACTGATGCCATTTTACACTTGTTTGGTTTAGTTTCGGTTCTTTTGGTTGTTAATAAATTTCGTGTTAAAAGTAACCGCTCTGTGTGTCCCTTTCCTTTGTTACGGCCTTTTGGAGCCACAGGTCGTAACAAGCACAAACGCAGCACAAACGAAGCACAAACGAATGGCATAGTTTTGGAAATTATTTCGTTTTATGGGGTGCCAACTTCACGGAGGTAACTTACCTTGCCTTATTTATTGCCTTTTCACATTAATAATCATAAATTAGGTGTATTCACTATAATAACCGCCTCGCTCTACATTATCCGTTCAGCATTTAACCCCGACGTTCATAACCACCTTAGCACTGCTCTTCGCCCACACAGAACCGGCGACTGCCTCACAGACACAGAGAACATGCTGGTCATTTCTTAGAAACACTTCAGTAACTCACAAGCAACATGAGATGACTTTTACAACATAAGTTTGGTCACACTCTGCAATAATGTTCATTAGTCAACTACCTTAACATGAACTAAGAATGAACAATACTTCTACAACATTTAATCTTAGTTCATATTAATTTCAGAATTCACTAATATGTTATTAAAATCAAAGGTTGTGTTTGTTAACATTAGTTAATGCACTGTGAACTAACTGTAACGAACAGCTGTATTTTTATTAACTAACATTAGCAAATATGAATAAATACAGTAACAGATGTATTGCTCATTGTTAGTGCATGTTAGTTAATACATTAATGTTAAATAATGAACCTTATTGTAAAGAGTCTATTCTATTCATCTAATCTTGTAAATTGAGTCGATCCTGAGCTCGGACTCTCCGTCTTGGACTTCAAGTTAACTCCATTATCCTCATTATTATATTAGCATCTGCACTCTTTCAGTTCTACAGGTGATGTTCTCTGCAAGCTTCCTCTGAGGATCTCCACACACACACACACACACACACACACACACACACACACCACCTCGTGTGTTCAGGAGCCTGTCGAGACACGAGCCAGCCCTGACACACTCCACAGGTGCCGTGATTCAGACTCACCTGAGGACAGAGAGACGAGCCTGTCATGGCGGATCCCTGCGCTGAGAATGATGAGGTAATGACGAGTACATCAGGATTTATGGGAAGTGTTCCCGGTTCCGGCTGATCTAATCTATGCAGCCTGACATTGAGTTATAGAAGTCTATAGGCCTAATGTGTTATGGGTATGCTAGGCCAAAGAGATGTGTCTTTAGTCTTGTGTTTTAGTTGAGTTTTGGCGCTAAATAGGAGAAGGATCTACCGCCAGCAGTCGATTTTAATATTCTAGGTATAATCAACTGGCCAGAATTTTGAGATTGTAATAGACGTGAAGGACTATAATGCGTTAAGAGCTCGCTCAAGTACTGCGGAGCTAAACCATTTAGTGCTTTGTAAGTAATCAGCAATATTTTAAAGTTTATGCGATGTTTAATATGGAGCCAGTGCAGTTTTGACAGAACCGGGCTAATGTGGTCATACTTCCTGGTTCTGGTAAGAACTCGAGCTGCTGCGTTTTGGACCAGGGTTGGTTCAGGGTGTTCAGTTTAAGTGTTCGTTTTAAGACATGGGGCAGGAGCCAAGACAGGATAGGTGATCACCAGAGAGAGACACAAAGACAGACTTATGCTGGTTTACAGAGAGAAAGGGCCGCTCAGTGTTGTCTGTGTGGAGTTTGCATGTTCTTCTCGTGTGTGCTCTGGTTTATAGGGGAATTGGGAACGTTAAATTGTCCATAGGTGTGTGTGCATGTGTGTGTGAGTGCTAAGCCATGTAATGGGGAAAGT
Organism: Scardinius erythrophthalmus; assembly: GCF_964197995.2. NCBI lineage: Eukaryota > Metazoa > Chordata > Actinopteri > Cypriniformes > Leuciscidae > Scardinius > Scardinius erythrophthalmus. Next base: position 39,639,560 of record NC_138233.1, read on the forward strand.
TGGTGAAAGACCTGGCAACCTACCCTGGGAAAATCATCGCCAAGAAAATTCATGGACAGTGTCTTGCGTTTGGCAAGAGATCCCAGACTGCAACTGCAATGATGGGGATTGTAGTTCAACACTAATGTAAGCATTTACTCATCTCACTGACACAAAAAATTAATCTGATATTATGCAAATCTCCAACAATTATGTTAAATAACACAATATACTTTATGTATTTAATCTCACTTTATTAAGCAATGTCTTTGCTGCCGACCTATGATCCAATTCAACCATACTAGCAAACAAAAATTACTTTAGATAAACATCACATTTGCTGAAGATTAAAAATCATTAAAAGCGATCGCCTTGTGAAATCAGATACTCGTGTTTAAGCAGAGGTCGGATGTTCAGATATTGGATACGCGTCTGATTTACAAAGCTTTATTAATCTGCTCTTGCTTGACATCTTTCTGAAGTGTCAGTGATTGGTGAGTGTATCAGGACTGTAAATTCATCTCTCTATAGAGTTCAGTAGTTACAGCTGTCATTTTAATAAAATAACCATAATCGAATAATAATATTTTTCTCTATTTGACTAGGAAGAAAAATAGTTTTGTGTTTTATAATATAGATTAAAAACAAGCAAATTGTGAATTATTGCCAAATATTTCACAAACCACATTGCCTAACTATTGATATTCTGTGATGTGGTAAATTCCCGAAAGCACTCGGGAAGGATCCGATCTGGGGAGTTCAGCAGATTATCAGCGATTGGGAAATGCCTGAATGAAGCCGATACGGACGGACGGACACACTTCAGTGGACATTGGCCTCGGCTGGGTTCAGTGTGCAAGCAAACGTCCCGCTGGCCACAGAACAGTTTTAATTCTGCACAATCACACAGTGTTCACCAGAAGCTTCAGTGTAAAACGCCCAAGTGGCAAACAGAGAAATACAGGAAATACAAGCAACAGCGAGATGGACACGAAACAGAAACATTCACAGTAAAAACTGCTTTATGTACTAACAAGTTTTGTTTGTATGAATCAATAGGTTAATTCTGAGATGTTAAATAATATTTCTGACTTGAATAAAGCCAATTAATTTAGATTTTACCATTTATTTCATATAAGAACATAATCTCAGAATGATCCAGTGCATTCATCACTTTCACAAATACATGCACTTTCCCATAATGTGTTGTGATGAAAGCACGTGCCGAGAACATAAATATGGGATGTAATGTTCAATAACTGATAAGTTGCAGAAGAAGTAAACAGTCTATGATGATGTGTTGGTGTTTCAGTAATGGGCATTTCCCTGATTTCCAGCCCTGGCTCTACTGTGTGTTTGATGAGTACACACTGAGCTGGTGTTGCACAATAAGGCCGTTTCACTCCAGATATCCGCTGGGATGATGGGAGATAAAAGCTGCAGGACAGAACAGTGTTCATCAGACGAGACTGAGAGCTGAAACTCAACACTATGCTTCGCTGCGCTTCATTCCTGATGTGTGTTCTGCACCTGCAGCGCTCCGGTGAGTGGACACACCGCAAACACACTTTCACAACTCACTACTTCTGTCTCGAGTGCAGTCCAAATATCAAGATGCATTTACTAGATGAGTCAAATGACAATAGATATTGTCTTGTTTTCTGGGGAAATTAATCAAAATTATGTGAGTTGCTGCTTAAAAAAAAAGCTAAATGATCTGCCAGTGGGGTAATAAAAAATAATGTTAATTCAAACAGAAACAAGATTATTTTTCACCCCATTGGCAGATAATTTAGCTTTTTTTTAAGCAAAAACTCCCTAAATTTTGATTCATTTACCCAGAAAACAAGACACAATGTTATATGGCAGTTTACCACTTTAGTAAATGCATCTTTATTTAAGAATAGTTTGATATTTGGACTGAAAACAAGACTGAAAACATTTTTTTGCAAGTGTGATGTGAAATTATTCTGAAATGTGGAGCTACACTTAACCCGGACAGCAACATAGTGTTGGCCCACATCCGGCCCACATCTGGCACACCTGGATCGCACACGGCCCGGATCCGGGCCGACTGTTGCTGTGGGGCAGATTAGTTGTAGGTGTGGTGGTCATCATATCTTTGTCTTGTTGTCTGCAGTTCTGGGAGCCGCTATCACCCCGAAGCCGATCCTCATCAACGGCACCTACATTAACCCCGAGCTGGGCAAGTATCACGCGAGGCTGAGGACTATCGCTCGAAGCTGCCTGGAGATCCGGGACAAATACAGCGTCACGGAGGGTGAGTGCTGCCATATCTCTGTTAGATTTCATCCTGAAAACTCAAATATGCCACCAGTCAAACGCTCAGACACACTTAATGAATTTATATTTCTCATTGTTTTTCTTTTTTAATCACATTTTTTAAATAAAGTGTAACCAAACACTCTTGTGTTTGAGAAGTGAATATATGTGAATCTTTGTTTTCTATGTGAATATATAGTAAAGTGTAATTTATTCCTGTGATCAAAGCTGAATGTTCAGCATCATTACTCCAGTCTTCAGTGTCACATGATCCTTCAGAAATCACTCTAATATGATGCTCAAGAAACAGTTATGATTATTATCGGTGTTGAAAATGTTTTTTTTTTAACAATATATTAATTTTTAAAAAGTATTGTTAGTACTGGAATAGAAGGAATAGTATTGAAAGGCATTAAACTGATTTAAAGCATTTAAAGTTTGTTGAGTGTCCAGTTACACTTTATTTTAGGTGTCATTGTTACAGTGTAATTATATATGTAAGTAATGCATATTATTAATTAACTACATGTACTTACTTTAGGGTTAGGGAAGGATTAGGATGTGGTTGAGGGTTAGTTGCATGTAATTATGCATAATTTTGATTAGTTTGACATTATTTGCTCACTCCATAATTCACATACTTTAATTTGTTTTATATGATGATTTAATGTAAGGCTGTTTACAAGCTTTCAGTTGAGTAAAGGTAACAGAATGTGTTAAAGGGACCATCAGAATAAAGAGAGCGCGAGTAAGCCCGTTGTGAAAGTGTATCTGGGCTGTTTCTCGCCAGACGGCATGTACATCTTGAGCACAGCGAGCGGCACGTATTACCAGACGTTCTGTGACATGAGCTCGGCGGGAGGCGGGTGGACTCTGGTGGCCAGCGTTCATGAGAACAACATCAGAGGAAAGTGCTCTTCTGGAGACCGCTGGTCCAGCCAGCAGGGGAACGACCAGAACCGGCCCGAAGGAGACGGCTCGTGGGCCAACACACACACCTTCGGCACCGCAGAGGGCTCCACCAGCGACGACTACAAGGCAGGGGAGACCTCACACTTTTACACTTTCTCAGTTTGTGTAAACCGACTTAAGGTTCAGAGTATTTTCACAGCAACATTGTGTCGGCCCAGATCCGGCCCACATCCGGTACACATGGATTCCACACAGCCCAGATGTGGGCCGGATCTGGGCCGACACTTTGTTGCTGTCTGGGACACATGTCTAGTACAATTATGTGGTTATGTTTCATTAATACAGTGTTTATTTTTTTATTGAGCTACCCTGAAAGAATGGACGTGAGTGTGACAACATGCCCCATAGGTGGAGTACATTATAACACGACCATATGACAGATTAAAATATTATCTGATCCAATCAAAAACTAAAACTAAAATATTGTCAATAAAATACAATTATTGACTTTTTATATAAAATGATGGAATTTTTCAATAATTAAAAAGAAACAATTATTGAGTTTGACAACAAACACTGCAAAACACAGCTATACAGCACAGTTCAAAACATAATAATAATTAATCATTACAGAACATTGACTCTCAGTCTTTACTCACCTTTTTCTTCTGGTTTCTCAATAGAATTTATAAAAGTCTAGAATAGAATATCATAGTTCTAATAGAGACTCATTGTAACGCAGTGTGACAACATGCCCCGGTTCAAACCCTGCTAGTGTCTTCTGCTGTTAGATCAGCATTAAACAACTATCTCACCTGTTAAATAACAGATATAAGATTAAAATAATGCCAGATTTGTCTAATTTTAAATAAACACAAAAAACAGAGATGAAAAATTAACATAAGAAATGTTCTTTGCTATGGTCAAATAAATGTTCAGTGATATCTTCCAAAGATTTCTGAACGTTATTTTCTCTATATAGTGTTGATATGGCAACTAGTAAATACACTAAGTTTCGTCATGCATGTGTGGAAGTGTTTAAAACAAGTGTGTGACAACTAGCCCCTCTCACTCCTACATTATCGACTCCACTGAGACTGAGAGACTGTTACTGATGCCCGAATGTTGTCGAATCCCACAGAATCCAGGCTACTACGACATCCCTGCTCAAGACGTGTCCGTGTGGCACATTCCCAACAGCGAGCAGCTGAGCAACTGGACATCTTCTGCCATCCTGCGCTACCATACAGAGAGCGGGTTCCTGAGAGACACTGGAAACCTTTACCACCTATTCAAGGTCAGACACACTCTCCGGTCTGCAGTCGCCCTGCAGAATAAAGATCCAACATGCACGGATGTACTGCCTCTAAAGAGTCGGTCACATTTACACTGATGCTTGTTGACTGGATCCAATTTTTTGACAACCAGCCCAGACAACAACATAGTGTCGGCCCAGATCCGGCCCACATCCGGCACAGGGATTCCCCACGGCCCAGATGAGGGCCGGATCTGGGTTGACACTATGTTGCTGTCTGGGAGTTTACATCTAAAATTATCCCATATCTGACATCTTTTACACTAGCCTACACAAAACAACCCAAGGTAGATGTACTGACCCGGAAAAGCTTAGGCCGGAAAATAAGGTGTGATTTGCAATGGAACAATAATACAAGCTTTTGCTTTCCTCACCATTTATTAAAGTCCCCCTGTTGTCAATCATTTTATCCCTTTAAACTCATCTTTGATCAGCAAAATGACACATTTAAGTGTTTTTCTTCATGCCTTAAAATATCTTGAATGTAACTCGACACCCTTGCCTCATTTAGTATGCGTGGTTCTATGAATATGCAAATGAGCCCTGCCTCCACTCACTCACTCAGCTCAGAGATCCACTGGTTGACGATCACACGTTGATCTGATTGGTTACAAGGTAGTTTGTGACGTCAGAAACACCAGCGATTTCAAAGCGTGTGTTTGAGACTGTCTTTGGTTAAATGTCATTTTGGTGACCAAAGAGGAGTTTTAAGGGATAAAATTATTGAATATGTGCTAATTTGCATACATTTTGAGGAAACAGAAATTTTGTTGATATATTAGTTTTTTTTTTTGTTTTTTTTTTACAGTTTAATCTTGTTTTATCACTCCATAAATCATGCTGTAGATCATGGTAAATCAATTATTTTTTTTTTTTACCATGTTTCTAAGAATAAAATGTTAAATGTATATCAGATGAATGCAATATAAGCAAACCTTCAGAATATACCCAGACAGCAACAGATCCGGGCTGACACTATGTTGCTGTTTGTAGATAGGAATCAAACTGTAAAGTTTGGTGTGTGTAAATATTTCTGAAGAAATTATCTAGAGGGTAAAAAGAGTGAAAAAAAATCAAGATAATGTAAATCTACAGATACAAATAGATAAAGTGTATTAAAATAAACAGCTAAATGTACATTTTGGAGGTTTTCTTTCCTCGAGTCTGAAAAAAGACATGCTATGGAAGCAAATAGCCCAGAATCTCAAGCCTGAGCAGTGCCTGAGAAAAACAATGTGTTTGCCTGAAGTGTCTTTCCTCGAAGAAAAAGGCATTTGTGCAACTTGACGTTTCACTCAAAAACTCCCGTTGACTGACACTGAACCTCGACTGACCCTATACATCCCCAATAAAATAACTCTGGGGGAAAATCTAATTGTTTTAAAGCATTTTTATTAGTGTTTTCATTGAACAAATGTGAACATGTGCCACTTGAGCTGACGATGAGATGTTTTGTGAATGTGTAACAGAAGTTCCCGGTGCGGTTCGGAGCCGGACAGTGTGGCAGTGACGTGGGAGCCGTCAGTGAGGTGGTGTTTGACACGGGAGACAAAGACTCGACTGCAGACTTATACGGGCCGTCTGCTGGAAGTACTCAACTCTACTTCACATCACAGGGCGTTTACACCTGCTCACGTCATGCGTTTGTAGCT
>NC_138233.1:39650700-39730700 GCF_964197995.2 Scardinius erythrophthalmus
TTAATTTGTGTTCTGAAGATGAACGAAAGCCTTACAGGGTTGGAACAACATGAGGGAGAGTAATTACTGAAAGAACTTTCATTTTTGGGTGAACTAACCTTTTAATATTCACATTAGGACGACAATGGACTTGACAAATGTAATTTCTAAATGGCATATTTTATCAATAAAACCCCTAATCACGTTGATCTTGATCTGAGGGGGCGTCTGCTATCGTCAGCTGACCCATCTGACCAGTGGACACAATTCATCATCACACTAGAACTATTCACAGCACTTCCTCACATCATGATGGTGCCACACGCCTTCAGTCAGCGGCACAGTCACACAGATGTGCAGCGCTCTCTTTCATGCAACATGAAAGCCTCGATTACTTCCTTCAGTTCCTCTTGTAAACAGACACATGTTCACCATTACCTCCATCTCCAGCTTTACTGAACATGTCAACATCAGTCTGGCTGAAGCTCGTGAATGCACACCTAGTTTTAGCAGCACTTGCAGTCGCTGACTTTGCCATTGAGGTTTGTTTTCTTTCTTTTTAACTAGTTTCTGCTGAAGCTCATGTAAAATAACATGATTATCAAACATTAAACAGCATATAAATCAAAACTGTTTAATGTTACTGAATGAAATGTTGAACCCATTGTTGTGTTCTGAGTAATTGTGCTAGAGGGCGCCCGTGAGGGAAAGGGCGAAAATGGGAACGAGAAAGAAATGTAAGAGGAGAAGAAGAATGTAATACAGTGAAATAGTCATGGTTAAGTGAGTTCATATAGCAGTTAAAAAATAAAAGGAGTTACTATTATACTGTCGCAAGTCTAAAGACTGTTGATGTTCTATATCAGGTGTGATCTAGGTGCATGTATGTTCTTTCATGTGTTATGTGTTCTGGTTGTGTGGGGCTTTAGGGCGTGGGCTGTTCTCCTGAAGAACGAGCCAGTGCAGTTATGTGTGGCTGGGATCTGGGGAAAAGAGTTCCAGAAGTTTTGAGTTCGCTGGACCACACAGGTGCTCACGTTAATAAAAGAGCATTAAAACTGTTAAAGGTGGGATCAGTAGTTTTTGAAAAACACTTTTGGCCAATGTTGATATTTGAAATCACTGAAACAAACACGCCCCTACCCCAAAAGGATCCCCCCCCCAATTTGATAGGGGCCAATGTTATCATGATCAACTCGATAGCACGAGCACGACAGTCATAGTAACGAATATATTACAACTATAACAAGATCAGGGGGTAATATCGGGTTATATCATGGCGGCGCCCAGGGAACCGCGGCTACGGTGGCAGTAAAACCCCCAAAGTGTTTGTTACTGCTCAACCCTGAAGATAGACACAATTATAATGCACTTGTCGGGGCACTGGGCTCCTGTGTTCTGAACTGAGTAATAGACGTAGGCAGTCAGGAGAGCAACTGAGAGTCCTGGCAAATGATATTGAAAATTTGACTCGGCGAGCTTTTGCCCACGTCACCGTCAGTTCAAGGGGAGCTTACGAGAGATTAATTCATACAGGGCCTTACCCCTGTGAAGCTCCGTAGACAGACACAACCAGCTCACCCGCAAACCCTGCAGGATGCCTCGGAGATGGCGTTGGAGAGGGAGATTGTTTGGGGATGCTTGCATGCCGGACAAGAGACAGTGCAAATCTGTGTCGGTGAGGGCTACTGATGTGGGGGAGGGGCTAAGCGAAAGGCCAGCCTGGGTTCCCAAGATTACTGAATTCATTCGAGCTGTGGCACTGCAACCTGATCAACGCCCCTGCACATGGCCAAGGATTTGTTGGGGTTGTGGGCAGACTGGACATTTAGTTTGTCAGTGTCCTAAGCTAGCCAGTAACCAGGGAAATGTGACGGGGTCCGCATGATCATCCCAATATGAGTCATCACCAGCAGGAGTCTCAAGAGATGGACAAAGGGAAGATGATCAAGGGCTGTTGGGGTTGGGCTCATATTACAGGAGGTTTGTGCATGGTTTTTCCAGCATTGCGGACCCACTATTCCGCCTGCTGAAGAAGGATAAGTCCTTTGCTTGGACTGAGGGGTGTCAAAACTCTTTTGCTGCCCTGAAAGAGACTCTGATCACAGCCCCTGTATTGGTCCCCCCTGACCTGGCACTGCCCTTCATTCTGGATACTGACGCCAGCAATGTGGGTATGGGGGTGGTTCTCTCTCAGGCGGGGGGTGGGGTGAGCGAGTTGTGGCCAACTACAGCAAAGCGTTCAAAAAGGGCGAATGCAGATACTGTGTCACCAGACAGGAACTTGTTGCAGTGCTTTTTGCAGTCCGACACATTACCTGTACGGGCTAACTTTCACTGTACACTCTGATCATTCAGTTCTCCAATGGCTGGCACGCTGGATTGAGGAACTTCAGGCATACAACATGAGAGTAGTACACCGTCCAAGGTCAGACCATACAAACGCAGATGCCCTTTCTTGTCGGCCATGCTTTGCCGACGGGTGTCTGTACTGTGACAAAAGAGAAGCCAGGGAAAGAGAGCTGGAGGACCTGGATGCCAGGGGGTTTCTGTGGTTTGTAAGCATGAGGAAGATGCGGACCTGCAGCCAGTAATCCAGTGGGTCCAAACACAGCAGCGACCGCTGTGGGAGGAAGTGGCCACTCTCTCTTTGTCGAGAGATGTGGAGGACTTTTGTCGGCGGTGTGATGGGTGCACTGCCCGCAAGGGCTCGCCTGTCCAGTCCCTCGCTCCCCTGCAACAGTTCCCCATAGGAGGCCCAATGGAGAGAGTGGGGGTGGATGTAATGGGTCCTTTTCCATGTTCGGAGAGGGGTAACAGGTTTGTGCTGACGGCTATGGATTATTTCACTAAATGGCCAGAAGCTTACGCGCTGCCTGGTTAAGAAGCCGAGACAGTGGTGAACGCATTGGTGGATGGCATGTTCAGCCGGTTCGGGGTTGCAGAATCCATACACAGCGACCAAGGCCGTGATTTTGAGTCACGTGTCTTCTCTGTGATGTGTGAAAAATTAGGGATTCACAAGGACCACCCCTTTGCATCCCCAAAGTGATGGCCTCGTTGAGAGGTTTAACAGGACACTGGCGGAACAGCTGGCCATTGTGTCTGCCAAGCATCAGCGAGACCGGGATACGCACTTACCATTTATCCTAATGGCGTGCTGATCCGCTGTGCAGGACTCAACCTCTTGCACACCCAGCCTTTCAGAACACCTGGGGAAATGTCTTTTGGGAGGCCACCTGATGCGCCTGCTGTGCCCTCTGGCCTTGAGTATGATAGAAAGCTTCAGGACTCATTGGAAGCCACTCATCATTTTGCAAGGAAGCAGTTGTTAAAAGCGGGGACACCGCAGAAGCGAAATATTGACCTAAAAGCGAAAGGGCGGCATTGCACAGAGGGAGAGCTGGTGTGGGTGTACAGCCCTGAGAAAAAGAAGGGCAGGTGCCCTAAACTTGACCCCAAGTGGGTTGGGCCGTGCAGTGTTATGGAGAGAATCGGAGAAGTTGTTGACCGAGTTCAGTTGCCTCGAGGGGTAGGAAGGTGGCCGTGCACCGGGACAGATTGGCACCTTATAGAGGAAGTGCCGCTACAGCCCAAACACCGGCCTCCTCTACAGTTGTGCATACCCCGGAGGCTGGACCAGGACCCCAGTCGAGCACTTCCAGTCCTCTGGCAGACCCACATACAGCCACACCAGTTCTTGAGCTGCAAACCTCGCATTCATATACAGCCCAGCTTCAGTTACACAAGAAGGGCAACTGCGGCCTCAGCGAGTCAGGAGGCCGTCGAGACGGTTCAGGGACTTTGTTTATTCCCTCGAGGTCCAATCATTTTCTCCATTCGCTACAATAGTGCTACAGTATGATTCCTGTGAGTGACTTGATACTGCTAATCACAACACCCATGAAGAGGAAACGACTGAAGCTTTAAGGGGGTTGATGGACTCAAAATCTACTTCATCTGTTTTGATCATCGATCTGAATCCGATCTAGACTTTGAGAAAATACGATTTTCTCAGCTTTTTGCTCAAAATGTTGATTTTTTTATGAAACTTACCCACATTAAAGTGTTGATAAAAAAAGAATACATAGAGCTAGAATAAAATGTTTAAAAGCAGAGGCTCTATAGTTTATGTGCAGATGTTCATACAACAAAATATTCTGGGGGACAAGTGTGAGAGAGAGTTAAAAGTAGTTTAGAAGGCAGACATAATCAAAGATAGCCAGGCAATAGTCAGACATCCAGTAATGCACTCATGGTGTCTGTGCATTTGTGTTGTTGTTGTTGTTGTTGTTTTTTTACATGTTTATTGTATCACGAAATCAAGACAATATCTAAGAAATGTGTTTTCCAAGATAAGTCATTTCATGCAGGTCTGGTCCAAACGCGCAGCTGGTTAGCATGTGTCACAGAGCGTATACTTCAGCTTAATTGTAAAGGAAAATGAGAGAGCATTTAAAATAACAAATAAAATTAGTATTACTATTTATGAAATTATTTATTAATTCATGCATTTTTTTTAAAGGGAGAAAATCAGATTTTGAAATGACAAAGCTTATTTAAATCTGGTCCTATAATCTTTAACACCAGGAGTGGTAGTTTGAGTGATTCTGTGGAGCTGCTGTACAGAAGCAAAGCCTCATTCTGGGGTTTCTATAAGTTGGCAGATCAGCTCAATACAGCACAGCCTCCAGTGGCTCTGCTTTATGGTATTTCATCAAACACAAGAGCAGGGAATAAAGAATTCACACTGATCTGGTCTTTACTGACAGGCACTGATCTACTCAGCTGTTGCGCCTCCTAGCGGTCAAACATACAAAACACTGTCCACAGATGCAGAGCAATTCAGCCAAACACTTGAGGATTTAGAGATTTGTGTGTGAAGTGAAGTCTGTCAAACAACATTCTAGTCTTTACCGTTTACAAATGCTTATAGATTAGAAATACATGCCTTTAAACATAAACACAGAGAAAAAAATATGTATCAAAATATACTGAGATTAAATGAATATGGAAAAAAGTTGAGTCTTGACATATTTTTGTAATAACAGATTTAAACTTTTTATATCATGTATTTAACATCCATCTGTCTATCTATCCATCAATCTGTTATTTCTAATCCATCTATCTATATCTGTCTACCTATCCATCTCTCTGTCTATCTCTCTCTCTGTTTATATATTATTTCTAATCTTTCTATCCATCTATCTATCTATCTATCTATCTATCTATCTATCTATCTATCTATCTATCTATCTATCTATCTATCTATTTATTATTTCTAATCGATCTATCGCTCAGTCTATCTATCTATCTATCTATCTATCTATCTATCTATCTATCTATCTATCTATCTATCTATCTATCTATCTATCTATCTATCTATCTATCTATCTATTTATTATTTCTAATCGATCTATCGCTCAGTCTATCTATCTATCTATCTATCTATCTATCTATCTATCTATCTATCTATCTATCTATCTATCTATCTATCTATCTATCTATCTATCTATCTATCTATCTATCCATCGCCCCATTAAATTAATTTCTTAAGTCAATACTCGTTTACCTTAGACAATATTGTCAGTGAAAAGCTTGAGAGTAAATATAAGTGATGTATAAAGAAAACATACTAAATATTACCAAATATCACTTGGAAGCAGAATATTTTTATTGTGCGTCATTTCTGGTCAAGCTGCAATTTGTGTAAAATTATACAAAATAAATGTTTAATTGTATTTAGGATACAAAAACAAGACATAATTCTCCTGTGAGATGTTTACTTCCACTATTGGACATTCTCAGTAGAAAAAAACACTAATTAACATCCTATATTTGATATATAAATGTAATGCTATGTAAATGTTTTATATTGCTGCTTGTTGTTCATGTGTGTTCAGTCAGGCCCAGTAGATGAGTGACGGAGTGCATCAGGTCCAGTCCCAGATAGGCATGTGTGAGGGAGCAGACGACACCCAGCCCGGACTGAGCGATCAGAGCCCACTGCATCTTAGCACTGAAGTACAGCGGCTCCAGTCTAACAGAGGACAGAGACAGGTGAGTACACACACACACACACACACACACACACACACACACACCAACATTAACATTACTGACCACACACAGCGCTTTACCTGCCCTGAGCCGACTCCGCATAGCCGTGGAAGTACAGATACCGGCCATAGAGGTACAGGATCCCGAAGAACGCTGCCAATGCTAGAGAGAGAGAGAGAGAGAGAGAGAGAGAGAGAGAGAGAGAGAGAGAGAGAGAGAGAGAGAGAGAGAGAGAGAGAGAGAGAGAGAGAGAGATTTTTGAGTTTTCAACACACTTTATTTATATCATTACAACATCAGCAAAACATCACATTATCCAGGAAACAAAAACAGAGGTACAAAAAACAAGACTTATTGTAACATGGTAGTGAAGATCAACATTTCTTCTTCAACTGCACAAATAGCTCCATTAAAACACCATTTGGGCAGAAAACTTTCTAAGTCATTCATCAGTTTATAGAACTTGAAATCGAACATAACCCTTGCTTTTACCATATTTCTAAATACAGTAACCACATGTTGTCCTTCTCTACCTTCTATTTTGTTTTTCCTAGTTATATAAACAGCAAGTTTGGCTTGCCCAATTAAAAAAATCAACAATTGACTTTTTACTCGTTGCGCCACACTATATTTGGGTCCAAGAATCCACATTTTAGAAGAAAAAATCTCCCCAAAATTCATGAAAAGAACATCCAGAAAACAAAACATCATGCAGTCTTGAACATTCTAAAAAACAATGAAAAATTGTCTCCCTCATTTTACAAAAAGGACAATCACTTGATACACTGGGATTAATTAAGATCACAAATGCATTTACAGCAAATGCGCCGTGTAAAACTCTCCATTGAATATCACCTGTACGTTTCTCAATTGGTGGTTTATATAAAACTCTCCAGACAGGTTTATCTCCATCATCTTCCCAATTTCTCTCTCCACACTGTATCACTGCGCTCTTTTAGTTTTGCTTTATTTAAAACTTTTATAAGACATTTATACAAAACTTTACTCTGAACATCCTGCAAACTTAAACCTTCTAGTCCCCTTAGGTTCAGAAAAGGTCCAGACAGTCCTTTGAGATTGGGACTAGAGAAATACTTGGAAAAGGATCTGTACTATTAGGAACCAGATTCTCATTATAATAATCAATTAACAGATTGTTTTCTGCCTCTGTGAATTTCTGTTTAAAAATGTCCAGACTCTTTCCTACATACCGTACCGAATGCATACCTAGATGTGAGGCCATGGACTGAGCATTATTCAAGCCAGAACCAGCAACATCCAACAACTGATGCAGTTTTAAAGTCTTGGTGGTAAATAGACAATGAATCAGTCCAGGTGTAACTTCACAAGTAACATCAAACCGGGCACCATGTACAAGAGGTTCCTCCAGAAGCCAGTACAACGAGGAAGTCGGCTCCAACCTCTTCTTTTCAAATAAGTCCCAAACTTTAAAAAGTCCCTTATAAAAAGGAGTCAGTCCATTACACTGCAGCTTACTCGAGTCCATTAAAAACAAAACAGAGTTCAATCCCAGTCTGCCAGCTTGATTAAAGATAACATCAGCCACTTCTCTCCAGACTAGATCCTTAGGTCCTGTGAGGTACCTTTGAATAAACAGAAGTCGAAAAGCTGCCCCCCTGCTGGGCAAATGAATAAGTCCTTGTCCTCCTCCATCTCTGGGTAGATAAAGTATGCTCTGCGGAATCCAGTGAAAAGTACTCCAAAAAAAGTCCACCATACTGGCTTGAATTTTACTCAAGAGTCCATTTGGAGGGTCAATGCAGGCCAAACGATGCCACAAAACTAAAGCCACCAGGTTATTAATTATTATAACCCGCCCTCTAAAAGACATTTTTGGCAAAAGCCATTTCCATTTTTCCAATCGCCCCTTTAGTTTTTCTAAAACTCCTTCCCAATTTTTGCTTATCATTGAATCGTTGCCAACATATACTCCTAAATATTTTAACCCATCTCTTTTCCAGGACAAACCACCTGGTAATTTAGGAGACCACTCACTATGGCTTCACTTTTGGACCAATTCACTTTGGCAGAGGAAAATTGACCAAACTTGTTTAAAATGTCTTTAAGAAGATCAACATCATTTTGCCCTTTAACCAAAACAATAATGTCGTCTGCATATGCAGATACCTTAAAACTGGCTCCAAAGCAAAGTATGGTCCAACCTTCAATGCTCTCTCTGATCTTAACCAATAAAGGTTCAATGGCAAGAGCATACAACATTCCTGAAAGTGCACAACCTTGTCTAATACCCCTGTTAATTTGAAAAGGAGCCTAAGACCACCATTAATTTACAGTACACTCTCAACATCCCGGTACAAAACCCTAATCATGACGATAAAACCAGAGCTGAACCTGAACTCCTCTACTTCCTGGTCTAGAGAAATGAGACCACTGTCTATGTCCAATAGCCTGGAGACGTCCAAAATATCCCGAATTAGATAAACATTATCATGAATAGACCTGTTAGGCACAGATTAAGTTTGATCACGATGAATAACATGTCCAACTACCTCCCTCAACCTAATGGCCAAAGCTTTATAAAAGAGCTTTAAATCAGAGCACAAAAGTGAAACAGGGCGCCAGTTCTTCATTTCTTTTAAGTCACCTTTTTTGGGCAACAGGGTAATGACTGCCCTCCTGCAGCTCAAAGGTAGCAACCCTCCGGCCAGACTATCATTGAGCACAGACAGCAAATCACCCCCCAGCACTGACCAAACCGTTTTATATAACTCAATTGGTAGACCATCAATTCCCGGGGCCTTACCGCAACCCATATTCCGCAGAGCAACATGCAGTTCAGATGCTGAAAGCGGCCTCTCAAGCCAAGAACTGGTCTCCTCTGGAACTTTAGGCAAACCCATATAAAAAGAGCTGTCCAGCTCACCTTCCTCTGTATGTTCACTTTTATAAAGCTCAGAATAAAATAAAACAGCTCTTTTTCTAATCTCCTTAGGCTCCACAATTTCTACACCCTCCAAAGAGTATAAGGAATGTATAAAGTCTGCTTTGACCATTCTTTTTTTCCAGACCGAAAAAGAACTTCGTTGGGCCATCCATCTCTACTGCACTCTGAAAACGCGAGCGGATCAAAGCTTCCTGTGCTCTGATGCCTAACAGGTTATCCAGAGTTATTTTTTTAACTTTGAGGAGCTCAATATGTCCTCGAACTCCTGTGGACTCTGCCAGATTCTGGAGTTCCACTATTTCAATCTCTAAGGCTTTCATTGATTGGGAAATGTCCTTGGATACGTTGAGAGTGTATTGACGACACAGTTGCTGTATCTCTTTTTTCCCATGATCCCACCATTGTTGTAGGGAAGAAAACTCTTTTTTCCTGGAACTGAACCGTTTCCAAAAATAACTAAAAACATCCTTAAAAAAATGTTCTTGTAACAAAGAAGTGTTAAAGTGCCAATAGGCACTCTTAGACCTTATATTATTAATGAAAACACTACAGATTACTAGGCTGTGATCAGAAAACCCACTAGGCAAAATCTCACATTTCTTAATAACATTAAAATGGTGTTTAAAACAATAGAACCTATCCAATCTAGCCATAGAAATATAATTTTCTCTTGTTTGCGCCCATGTGTACTGCCTTTGTTCTTTATATAAAGCTCTCCACATATCACACAAATCATGCTCTTCT
The DNA here is from genome assembly GCF_964197995.2 of Scardinius erythrophthalmus. NCBI lineage: Eukaryota > Metazoa > Chordata > Actinopteri > Cypriniformes > Leuciscidae > Scardinius > Scardinius erythrophthalmus. Next base: position 39,660,410 of record NC_138233.1, read on the forward strand.
ATAAGCTTTCTTATAGCATGTTGAGAAGCTAGATGTGGCTCTTTATGGTTCCTATCCTTTCCATCATTTGCCGTACAATTAAAGTCTCCTCCAACAAATATGAACTCTTCCTCTTTACAGCTTGACAAAATATTACTTAATTTATCAAAAAGGACCAACAACAGGAGCATACACATTTATAAAAACTAAAAACATTTTTTCAAATTTTGCTGTTATTTTCATTAGATGTCCCTCAATAACATGTTCTGTCTCATATGAAATTGGTTTAAAGTTTTTCTTAAAAGGTATAGCTAAGCCACGACTACAGTGATTTTTGTGACTTAAAATAACTGACCCATCCCATTCCATTAACCATTCATTCTCATTAAAAACATCACCATGAGTTTCCTGAACCAGCATTACATCAAGTTTCTTTTGTTTAATCAGTTCATAAAGCATTGCTCTTTTCTTGCTGTCCCGTGCACCATTTAAGTTAAGTGTGCCCAATCGTATCCTACTCATAAAAAGGTAATATGAGCACACCAGTAACAAATACCTAAAAAAAAAAAAGAAAAGAAGGGAAGCTAGACTGGTTCGAATTCATCGTTTAATAAATTTAGTTTTAACTTCTGGACATTTTTCTTCAGTCTAAAGACTTCTTGTTCAGTGAAAGCTCCACCCTCCTTCATTAAAGCCCTGGTAGAATCTATAAACAGCTCACGATCTGGGAAATAATCCTCTACATTTATACCTTTCATGCCTTTCGTGGTCTGAAGAAACGTTTTAATTTTGTCCAATACGTAAGCACTGCGGCCAGTTCTCACAGAGTCCAATGATTCACAATCACTATCCATAGCAGACTCCTCAACATTACTCGACTCTGAGTCCACCTCGCTTGCATCAACATCAGCTGCTCCAGGGGCTTTTTTACCAGCCCTGTTTTCTTTGGTCTTAGTCTTCCTTTTTAAAGTCGTGTTTTAAAAATACTCTGATCTTCTGTCATGTCTACATCCACAGCGTACTCTAATATGGCCTGTTCACTGACCTCAGAAACACCACCTTCAAGCACAATTTCGTTTGAGGCCACACTCTCCTCTTTGTTGCTTTCACGATCGTCACTTCCACTTTTGTCAACACAAGATACTGTATCACTTGTTTGTGCATGATCTGTATTTTGCGTTTCGCCTGTATTGTGATTCTGGTCTGCGCTCTTCTCAGGGCACAGGCGTATCACGTGACCCTCTTGTCCACAACCAAAACACTTCATCGAATCTGAGGTAGCAAAAATAACATAATGTAAATCCTCAATCTTAAACTTCATGGCTAAATTAAGCTCTTCATTCTGGTTATTTAAGATCATGTGCACCTGCCTCCGAAATGATACAACATGCTTCAACTGTGGCGATTTACAACCGAGCGGGATTTTCTTCATTCTTGACACAAACGTTCCGTGTCTAGACAATTCCCTTTCAATCACTTCATTTTTAATAAACGATTTTCTTCTACTAAAACTTTCTTAGACCAAGAAATCAAGTTCTTGGTCTAAGCAGTCTATGATGTCCTTCCTACAGAACGAGCCAATGCACAATGGCATGCGAGATCTGCATCTCGTGCCCCGCCCCGAAGCACGGGTATAAACACAGAAACGGATGCACGCACCTTTTGTCTTTCACTTCACGAATTGTACTAGGCTACTGACACACAGAGCAGTGGAATTTTTATATTTTAGGTTGACTATTTTATTATTATATTTTATTATGGCCATAATGAACAGGCTGCAATGTCAAGATTGCAATGCTGGAATATGGTGTGTGTGTGTGTGTGTGTGTGTGTGTGTGTGTGTGTGTTTGTGTCTGTCGGCGGGCGCAGGCGTGATCGAACAGAAACATGAAAACATAGGCTATACTCCGTCATTTTGTTCAGGACATCTATGGATATTATTTATTTATAAATGTATAATTAAACTTGTTTAAATGTACAGTTTGGTGTTGTTTTGTTTTTAAAAGACATCCTAATACAATAAATGCATTAATCTCTAAAATGGGTATTTATCATTAAAGATATAGCCTAGTTTGGAATCTAGCGGTCAAAATGACCGCTTGCAGCAGTTCTAGTAGTTATGGAATTCTGGCACTTCTAGTGTTAAAGGTGAACTAAGTAACTTTTTTTACCTTAACTGAACAGCTTCGGAGTCATTGGAATGGTTATATTACTTATTTCGGGTTGAATGGTGGTCGTTTCGCACCCCCCTGGTGCCCGTGAGCGGAAAATCCGCACTTGCAACTTTGAGCCGGCGGGCCGGGCGGCCGCCGCGTCAGGAAGTATCGCGTGAGATCAGGTCTCGCGATGTAAACAATTGCTTTACGGCCAAAAGAAATCTGCTCAAATACTGTCATTATTGCGCTCCCTCACGCTGTCCGAACCCGAATGAAGAAGACGTTTTAAAGAATGTCCCATCTGCTTTGATGTCGTTGATCTATAGCCTCTGGTGTCTGAGAATCGCCAACGAGTTTTTACAACAGTGTTGTCAAATATCTATTCCGAAGCTGTGGGGGGAGCTCTAGAGAGAAACCTGCGAGCAAAAAGCGAGAATACAGCGAAGAAATCCCAAAGCTACTGAGTGCTGCTTTAAGGGACAATATTTGCCCCCTTTAATCGATTTGTCCACTTCATTTTTTACCTTACCTTACCTTTTTACCTACCTAAATACCTTTATAAAATATATAATGCTTTAAATAAAACAATGTTCAATAAATATGCAATGATGGTAAAAACGAAGTAATACTTTTAAATATGAAATTAAAATCACCAGTAGGTGGCGGTAAGTCACTGTCTTTATGAGTGAGTCATCGAGTCATTCATTCATTCAGTAACGAAGCAAGTGGCTGTATGTATGAATGCGTCATTGAATCACTGACTCTCACGATTTGTTCAAAGCCACAGATTTGTTCACGAATCAGCGCTGTGTGCTGCAGTTCTGCTGTGGCTTTCATTGCAAAATAGAGCAATGAGCCTACTGACAATACTGTTTTAAATGTAGTACATCACTTAATGTTACCCTTTTGTTTGTTGAACTGAATGACACTTTAATTTAAGTAGAAAATCTCAAATGAAGCTCGCTGAACTCCAGCTTACTTGCCTGTGTTTTCATGATAATCTGCGCTTCTTCAGCAGTGTAGAGAACGTGGAGCGCATGATTGCCAGATACTATTGAAAAGACCGGGTAGAACACGTGTTCTTTTAAAAGAAAAGCTCTAAATGGGGGTTTAAATTATTGAAATCTGGTAAAAAGCTCGTAAAAAGAGTCACTTCGTAATGTGTTGTCTCCTTTTGGTCAAGTTTTTATTTTTGTAAACACATTTCAGTCTCGTCTTTTTTCGTCAACGATATTGCATGTGTTGATACAGTCACAGTTATCGTTTAATAACATGGGTGTCGTCTCTCATCGTCTTAAACTCGTCATCGCCTCGATTAGAGCAGTGCTTTCCTTCCTGCAAGAAGGGCTGGAGCGATGCATTTCCGGTCGACGAATCGTACCTGGAATTCGGCCCGGCTAACTCTCACTTGATCCTGAGACCCCGGCCCGGATACGTGCCCAAGGTTCCTACCACTCTCTTTCAGGACCAGGTGGTGAACCTGCAAGCGCTCGGACAGCGCTTCTTCCTGGGCGCTGGCACGCGGCGCCTCGCTGATCTGTAGAGCTGCGTGCTGGGCGACACCTAACACGTTCGCTAGATTTTATAGCCTATGTGTTGAGGCGGTTTCTTCCCGTGTGATCGCTTCAACCAGACAGTAACACCGAAGTTCCCGCTCTAGTGTCGGCTTGCTGTGCCACTCCCCTCCACATGGAGCGGATATGTGCGCTTTTTGCTCCAGTCGAGTTCCCCACTTAGGCGAGCCCTGTCGAGTTTCTCCGCACCCCTCGGCGGTCGGACGTGGCGGAGCGTCTGACGCCAGTCCTAGTACTTGTATGCTTGTGTAACCTGTGCTAGGCTGGATCCCATATGTTGTGATCCTAGCGATTTAAAGTGGTTTTCCTTCATCTGCCGTCAGTCCCTCAGCTCACCCTTCAGGGCCTGTTTTGTGCGACGCAGCGGTTATGATTGAGACCCTAGTTCTTAAAAGAACCATTATTTTCTTTCTTAGTGTGAAGAACATTTAAAGTCCCCCTGTAGTCAATAATTGAATCCCTTAAAACTCATCTTTGATCACCAAAATGACATTTACACGTTTTTGTTTTTCTTGAAAAAATGTCTTCATGCCTTAAAATATCTTGAATGTAACTCGACACCCTTGCCTCATTTGGTATCCACGGTTCTATGAATATGCAAATGAGCCCCGCCTCCACTCACTCGCTCGGCTCAGAGATCCACTGGTTGACGATCACACGTTGATCTGATTGGTTACAAGGTAGTTTGTGACGTCAGAAACACCAGCGATTTCAAAGCGTGTTTTTGAGACTGTCTTTGGTTCACTGCAGTTTTAAGGAGGAAATACTCGACTTATGAATTTACACATGGTTTGTCTTAAATCATATTAAAAACACCACACAGACACATAAACAACATTAAAAGCTGGATTTTCACCACAGGGGGACTTTAAATGTTCTTCATGGAACCATAGATGCCAATCAAGAATCTTTATTTTTAAGAGTAACTGTGATGTTTGATTTAACCTAACATTGATCACCAGCTTATTTTAGGTCTGTTCCATTCTTTAGATCTGAACGCAGGTGTTTTTTAAAGAGCACAACAAAACAACAGGACTGCACTGTTTTGCATAAAACATTTTCAAAGTTTGTTTTGTTTGCATGCAAAACTGAGGTGTGTGATGTCAGATTATGGTGGAAGTCAATGTCAGATGTGAGAGCTGTTTAATCTAGATAGACTTAATATAGTTAACCACAGTAACAAGGCAGGTATTATTTGTACACTTCTCACAAGGGGAAGTTCCTCTTTCTAGGTCAGCCTAAGGTGATTTGCTAGACTTACCATCCGTCAAGTTCCCAAAAAACCCCTCTAAACCCGTCAAAACTGACCAGTCTGACCAAACATATAGGCATTTTCACTCTTTCAAATGAAACATTAGATGCTCTCTGTTACTGTAAATAAATCAAGACATTTTCAGGGCGGTGTGTTTCTGTCAAATGCAATAATAATCCACGAAAACATGCCAGCATAACTAGCTTAGGTTGCTTTTTCAAAAGCTCTTTCACATGAAACATTTGTTGTGTTGAGCCATTTCAATTACTTTTGTTTGATTTGTTCATTACAAACAGCTGAAAGTCTGTAAATGTGCCACTGAATCTGATTTGCAATGGGGGTTGAATAATTTCAATTACTGTATTTGCAAGCTGCTTGAGTTAGTCTTATTGACACCACAAAATATTACAGCTGCATTTTATCACGATTAATTATGGAAGCTTGTTTCCACCATGGTATAAAACAATTTAAAAGATAATTGCGACTTTTCTTCCTCACAATTCTGATCTTTTATCCCTCAGAATTGCGAGATATAAACTTGTAATTTTAACTTGTTTTTAGCAAATTTGAGTTTATCCCTCGACAGCACAGGGCAACGGAAAGTTTTCTTAAGCCTATGTTCAGTACATGTTTTTTAAATGATTGCAGCCAATTAGAATGGTTGAAAAAGTATCAAAGAACAGTCCAATAAGGTTTGAGAGTCACTATCATGCACCATTTGAATGTGTGATGTCCTGTTCCGACTCATGGTCACAGGAGCACATTGTGTGATAGGAAGACAAGATTATTTGCTTTAGTAATCTTATTTAAAATGACATGAACTTTACATAAAAAAATGTGTGTGTGTGTGTGTGTGTGTGTGTGTGTGTGTGTGTGTGTGTGTGTGTGTGTGTGTGTAGGTGTAAAGAAGGTTGTATGGTTTTATGAAGTTTTTTTTGCTTTGCATGTTCAGAAACTGGGTGCACACAGGAACACCCGAAGTGATGTGCAAAAAGTGTAACGTACACCTCTATTTCACAGCAGAGAGGAACTGCTTTATTTCTGCACAAGGAGTGAAATCTCATTACATGATATGACACGACACACTACATGATACAAACCTATGCCTGTATATTATCAAATATATAAATGTGTTTCAAGTGTTTTTCCCATTTTACCTAATGATTTCTCGACATTTTTTAAAAAGATTTGTGGTTTTTGTATTGCTCTCTGAGCATTGTGTGATGCTAATTTCGGGGAGTCGGGTCTGGGGAATTATCCATAAATCAATAAAATGTTCCCAAATGAGCCAAGAAATTGTGTGGAATAATTTTTATCATGTCCCATCCAAAAAGTAGAGGGTTAAATGATTATTTTATGACTTTCCTCAGAATTGTGAGATATAAAGTCTTTATATCTCACAATTACGAGTTTAAAGAAGTCATTCTGACTTGCAATTCTGACTTTATAACTTGGAATAACTATATTATGCAATTCTGACTTAATAACAACTTCCGAGTTTATATCTCACAATTCTGACATTATAATACACTATTGAGAGTTTATATCTCACAATTCTGACATTATAATACACTATTGAGAGTTTATATCTCACAATTCTGACATTATAATACACTATTGAGAGTTTATATCTCGCAATTCTGACATTATAATACACTATTGAGAGTTTATATCTCACAATTCTGACATTATAATACACTATTGAGAGTTTATATCTCGCAATTCTGACATTATAATACACTATTGAGAGTTTATATCTCACAATTCTGACATTATAATACACTATTGAGAGTTTATATCTCACAATTCTGACATTATAATACACTATTGAGAGTTTATATCTCACAATTCTGACATTATAATACACTATTGAGAGTTTATATCTCACAATTCTGACTTTATAACAATTTCAGAGTTTATATCTCACAATTTTGACTTTATATCACACTATTGAGAGTTTGTATCTCGCAAATTGTGACTTTATATCACACTATAGTGAGTTTATATCTCGCAATTCTGACTTTATAACAATTTCTGAGTTTATATCACGCAATTATGACTTTATAACTCAGAATTGCGACTTTATATCTCGCAATTTTTAGAAAAAAGTCAGAATTGCAAATTTATATCACACAAGAAAAAAGTCAGAACTGTGAGATGAAAAGTCGCAATTACTTTTTTTATTCAGTGGCGAAAACATAATTAATATGTTCTTCTTTGAGAACAAAGTTGGCAGTAGTCTACCTGATGATGATGATGGTGATGCTTGGTCTGTCAGTTGAGAGAGACTCACCTTGACTGAAGAAAACTCCAGCCAGCCAAAGTGAGAAGATGAAAATGGGGAAATACTCTGAACAGTTCGCTCTGGAAAAGCAAGATGATGACAGACATATGAGACAAAGCCTCTCAGCATTCATATCATATGTGTGTAAGTGCGGTTCCTCTGACTCACTGTGCTCGGAAGACCCGCTCAAACTCGGGCGGGCCGGTGGTGGCGGGCGGAGAGACCGAGTGCTTGCGGCGCGCGTAGATCACCTTCAGGGAGAAGTACGCTGAGGGAATAAACACATTATTACCTACAGTCTATGGTTATTACACGGCTCTGTGGAATACTTGATTCTGATTGGTCAATAGCGCTATCCAGTGGTATGTTATGGTGCATTCAAGTCCTCCTGGGAAGTTCGTATTTACGAGGTGGGAAGTCGTGTTTACGACGGTATGTGCGTTCAAGTCACTTTCGTTGGCGTAAGATGGTGGTGTACTTTCTCTTAATCAATTCCACAAAAATACAGTAAGGTTCTTAAACTCTTATTCTAGAAAATGAAGAACAAAGAAATGTGCATCAGGTGTGCTTCGCTTTTTTCATGTTTTGAATTAATTTAGGAAACCACTGCAAACTTAATTGTTATATTACATTGTTATATTATAATGTCATCCTTTTCTGTTCAGGCAATTAGCTTACTGCTCTGTAAATAGAAAAGCCTGACAATATCACTGATAAATGAGTATTGTGGTGTTCCGCCATGTTTCTCACTGGCACGCCCATAACTTCTAAAGATCGGAGCTTAAAGAAAATCCTGAGCTTCCCACTCGTATTTATGACATTGTGGTGGTGTGTTCAAGTGGAATACTGGAATATTGGAATACTTGATTCTTATTGGTTCTTTAACAATTATAAAAGCTCCATCCAGCGGTGTGATATTCCAACAGCCGCTAAACACAGAAACACAGGCTCATCCGGGTACTTAAGTAAGCAGCGCTATAATACGCTCGCTAGAAACGGGATTTCTTTGTAAAAGGTTTCCACTCGATGAGCTAATAAAGTATTAAAACTCAGTCGAATCAAATATTTTGTGTAGAGTTATTTAATTATGCCATCCAGTATCGTGGACTCTTGTTTCATACAAACGACCAGCGGCCATTTTGTAATATTGTTTTGTACACTGTTGGATTATAAGATACAAACAGGTACGATTTTAAAACAGTTTAATCTGAAATCAATATCTCTTATCTCCATAATTATTAATGTGTATAAATTAATAAGTGTTGTTGTGACTGTATACCGTATGTCCGTCTAGTTTGATCTTGCCGCTGAAACTGCTCTCTCCGCGGAAGCTTTGCGTTTAACGTTTAAAAACACCTGATAATATATTTCAACTCCGATCAATATTTCGTGTTTAATGATTTACTTGTGTGGCAAGTAGCCGTGTAATAAGCGGGATAATAATAATAATAATAATAATAATAATAGTATAATTAATAATAAATTACCCCCATACACCGGCTTCAACGCAGATTTCAACACAGATTTAACCTAAGGCAAACACATTTCTAACACACATTGCGAAATATCCCGTTCTTAATCCGGATGTTTGGTCTTTAATTTAAACATAGGCATGTTGTCGTCATACATTCACCTGACAAGCAAAAATTATATTAACACTTGTTTTAGTGAATGTATCTGACAAAATAATCTTTCCTGAGGGAAATTAACTTTCCTGTTCTGACAAATCTTAAAGGGATAATTCATAATTCTGTCATCGGAACATAATAGAAGATATTTTGGAAACACTTTACAATAAGGTTTATTAGTACATTAGTTATCTTGAACTAATAATGAACTGCACTTATACAGCATTATTCTCTGTTAATGTTAATTTCAACATTTACTAATAATTTTTTAAAATCTTGCTAACATAGTTAATGCACTGTGAACTAACATGAAAAATGAACAGCTGTATTATTAATTAACTAACGTAAACAAAGATGAACTAATACAGTAACAAATGTATTGCTAATTATTATTTAATGTTAGTTAATACATTAACAGTTAATTAATGATTAACTAATGAACCTCATTGTAAAGCGTACCTGATATTTTGATAAACATGTCTCAGTATTTTTTGTCAACGGTCACTAAAACGATCTTCAAAATACTATCTTTTGTGTCATAAACGACATTAGGGCGAGTAAACTATCAATTTAAGTACACAATAACACGTGATACAATACGTTTGTCCAGCAACTTCCAAGTCTCATTTTGAAACGTGTAACCTTTATTGTTTTATTATATTCGGTAGTATTCCACTTGTTACTCGTTTCAAGGCTAATCTTCTCATATAAATATCCTACGAGCCAACATGATTATTGGAGTTACTTTGGTCACGTACTAAAGTCCAACCATCTCACGCAGCAACATAATCATTTGTTCATTATTAGACGTGTCCTACTTGAAGCAGTTAAAGTTGCTCAAGCACTTTCATCACACTGTATTAAACTGTTTCTCTGAGCAGACTGACGAACATTGATTTGACCAGACCATAGTTACCTTGCTCCATCATTCCCAGCACCGTGACGGCTGCCAACAACACGACCTGATCCAGCATCATCCCTGTGGACGCTCTCTGCGTGCGTGTGTGTGTGTGTGTGTGTGTGTGTGTCCAAACCACACGGCTCTTCCTTGATCACTATATCACCATGACTAGATTGGGCGGGTCACAGATATTACACATCACATCACATCACTAATAGTATTCTGGCAGCAGGCACAACAGGTTTCAATCAAAATTACCAAAAAAACAACACTGTGTATGTGAAACAAGCATAGGTAAAACAGCAAAACGTATCATTTATCTTTGGAAATATTTTTTACACAACGCGTCACCAAAAAAAAAAAAAGTGATTCCTACAGTTAGAATAGATACCTGTGCTTTCCTTCCCAGACAGCAATATAGTTTCGGTCCAGATCCAGCCCACATCCGGTACATTCCACACGGCCCAGATGTGGGCCGGATCTGGACCGACACTGTGCTGCTGTCTGGGTTCAGTGCAAATCAGTCCTCCTATCCCATGGATGGTTTTTAAGCAGGACACACATTTATCAGATTCTTCCCTGAACCTCGAGTCAAAACTAGGTGAAGTGCTCTTCGGTCATTTCTGAACGAAAAAGTTTACACTTTTTTTACTTGATCAGAAAACCTTGATTGGTACTAAACTTGGTTTTGGCACTTGCTGTGTGAACAGAAAATGTGTTACTGCTCCCAAACACACTCACTGAAAGCTCATTCACTGAGATTTCAACCTTACATTTGGAGCACGACTTGTTTAGATTTATGGCTTTGATTTTCGTGCAGTTTTTGAGTAAAATGTGATTTTGAAAATCTATATTTCATATAAAAAATTAATAGTTTTTTTGTGCATTTTTAATAACAATAAATGTAAATTCTCTAAGTTTTAAAATTATTATTATTTTTTTACACTTTTCACTTCATCAATAATCTGCCGAGTGTCGTCTTTGAAAAGAGATCAAACTGAAGTCTGTGCTCTGAACCATTCAAGATTTACCAGTTTAAGTTGGAAATAAAAATCAGGTCTATGCTCAAAGTGAATAAATGGATTTTAAATACAGTGAAAATATAATTTACTACCATAAAATCCCCTAAAAAATACAAAATATTAAATAAAAACAAATCGAACTAAAATATAGCTCATTCATTTCATTGAAATATATATATATAAAAAAAAAAATCGATCATTTTTGACCGACACGCGAGGAGCACCAGAGGGTTAAAATGCACAAATGATTCAAGACACGCATAAAACACACCAAACAAGCTCATTTCTAGAGAACTATATTTACATAATACTCTTGTTTTACAGAGAACCATAATAAAAAGTATAAAATACTTACAAAAATTTGCAACAATGTACATATAAAAATAAGATCTATCTTCTCCTGAACAATAGAAACTGCATACATACAAAAAATATATATATATAAATATACATGAAATCCTGTCACAGAATCCGGGATGAAGTGAGAGTTCAGGCAACGCAGTCGGGAGAAAGCAAACAGGAACATCACCCCTCTTCCCAACACAGAAGTCTACAACTACGGGTCTTTCAAACTCATCTTCAGGAAAAAATAATAATATTAAAAGTGTAGTGTAACATAAGAAAGTGTAATGATGAGATAGATCTCCACTTTCACTGGAGAACTGCAGTTTATCAGTTCACATGTTCTTCACTATTAGTCTCATCTACACTCCTTCAAGCCATCACGACTCGATCAAACATCTACTTTCTAAATTTAGTCGATCCATGAGAAGCATAAACCGTGTACTCAACGCAACTAAAGAAGAGTTCTGACATTGTGGATTCCCTAATGTCTCTCCGAACTCCTCGTCCGCCTCCTGTTCTCCAGTGGAACTATGATCTCACACACACACACACACAGTGTTCCTGCTCTGAAGGGCCACACGTCTTTATGAATGGATGCCAATGGAGGCTTCAGCACTCAAAGGACACGATCTCAAAAGTTTGTATTCTCAGGCCCTCAAAAACTGTTGTGGTGTAAATAACCAGCCGAAAATGCACAAATACGTTGCCATTTTAATTGTGCAAACGGCCTCTAATTGATAAGCTACTCCTCACAAAAGCAGTTACAACTAATGCATCAACATTAAACGCTCATTTTGGGTTGATCCATTTGTACAGGTGGCCCTCCAGGAGCAGGACCGGACCGTCCGCTCACAGCCTCACGACTCTCAGACCGACTCTGAGTGCGAGCACATGACATTATCAGGTGAACTATTGCTTTAGACTCTCACTGTAAATCACATATTGTGCATCTTCAAGAGTGCAAATGTAAGGCCTGTGGGAGCATGGGAAGACACGCCTACAGTCAACACAACCGTACCGACGGCTGAACGCAAGCGGACACTCATGATAGGAAGATAGTTCAGTGGTTTTACTGAGCCACAGGTTCAGTAGTAGAGCGCTCTCCTCTCTCCAGTCAGTGACGGCGTCATTCATTTACAAACTCAATCCAGAACACAACACAGCAGATATGATCCGTTTCTCGCCTTCTCACTGGTGACTGGCCAACAGCTCGTCGATATCGTCCATCCACTCTTGGGTCGACTGGTTCTTCAGCAGCGAGTCCACCAGATCGGTCTCCGCAGGGAACCCGGATAGGCCGGCTCCTGATTGGCTGCTGTAGCTGAACTGGAGCTGCTGATTGGCTGATCTGTTGAGCTGGTAGGCCTGATTGCACTGCAGTGCTGTGGTGCGGTTGGGTCCGGCCTGCGTCTGGCTGAAGGGCCCCAGGTCCGGCAGAACCTGCTGCGGTTGGGTCGGCACCTGGCCCTGCTGGGGCGTCTGCTGCTGGGGCAGATTTGTCCGCTGTTGGTTCATACCGGGCATCATTTGTGCAGGGTTCATGCGACCCGCCCCACCACTTCCCATGCCACCCTGAGGGAACGGGGTGTTGTTGGGAAGCTTGGATAGCCTGGCCTGCATGTGGAAGCCGGGCTGGAGAACTGGGTGCTGCTGGGAAGCCTGTGTTTGCCAGGACTGGGCTTGAGTGGGCAAGGCACCCTGGAGACCGGTGGGCATAGCATTAGCCATGGCGTTGGGAATGCTATTGGGAAGACGTGCTAGTTGCTGCTGCTTCATCATGGCAGCATTGGGCTGGCTCTTAAGGTGCGCTTGCTGTTGCTGCGCCGCTAGCACGCTCTGCCGGTACGCGTTGGACATGTTGGACACCTGCGCCCTCTGCTGGCTGGGGTGCATGGGCATGTTCCCGTAGAGCACTTGCTGCACGTCGAGACCGCCCGCGCAGGACTGAAGACTCATGTCTGCCTGACTGGCGGCCGGAGACGGGCCGGTGCTCGGGACTGCGTTCCCCATTCCCATCATGCTTTGCGTCTGAGAGAACATCCTCTGCGTCCCGGGGGCGGCGCCGCTCAGAGAGTTGACATTTCCTAACGGTTGAGATGCACCTGGAAACAGAGTAGAGCGCAATCATGATCAGAAGAGGAAGCCAGATTTAATCGGTTTCATTTATCAAAGAGATTACAGTTGCAACTGAAGCAGCCATGGGTGTTTTCTTCCGGATTGTGAATCAAGTGTGACAGAAACTCTGTGGGGCAGGACTGGATGTTGAGATTAGAGGCTAAACGATTGATCGGTTTGGCGGATTAATTGGCACTGATAACCGGTTGCTGGAAGAATCGGTTATCGGCACAAATCCATACTGATCATTGTTTTGGGTTGCGTGCGATGCTGGAGCGGCTGAGAAGGGCTCGCTGTCATTATACTGTACGAGAGCGAAATAAAAACTCACTAATGCCTTGTGGAGTTTGTTTTGACACTCCAGATGTGGATTTAAAACACATCATGAACCGCTGCAGTACACTACCATACGCGTTTTAAACCCACATCTGGAGTGTCAAAAACTCCACTAGGCGTTAGCAGGGTTTCTGCAGGTTTCTTCAAATTAAATATAATGCTTTTTAATGCTTTTTTTTAAATGCATTTTTTTACATTTTTAATGCCATACACGACCCAAGTGCTGTCAATCGATTAAAAAAAATTTACTCGATTAATCACACATTTTTTCTGCGATTAATCGCAATTAAAAACACTTAAATTTGAATAGGTTTATATTAGTTTGATACTAATACAGCTCTTGATGTCTGGATACAATTTTTTTTAAACATTAATTATAGCCATCCAACATTACAGTGTAAAAGCTATACATTTATTAACAGGCTCCAAAAAAATAACTTTTAATTTAAGTGAACTTAATCATACAATCATGCAAAAAACAAACCTATAATAAATGTCATATTTACCTGTCTGACAGGCAGGACGTATACAGTAATTGAATAAAGTTATCAAAAAGTCTGCACGGCATATTTTATAAATTAAATATCTAGACTAATCCTTATTAAAGCTACAGAAGTTCTTTAGTCAATTGCAGTGAGTAATTTTCTCTGTTCCCTTTGTTCTGTGATTAACTTTCCTGACAGAAAGCTTTATTGGCTGCTGTCCCTTTAAGAGCAGCCGCTGCTGACCGACACATCTCACACACACCCTCTTCTCTCTCTTTACATTCATTCACATACACAGGACATTCACAGGCAGCGCGTTTAAAAGCATTTGCATGAATAAGAGCGGGATCATATAATGTAACGCTTTTTGGATGTTGCGTTTTGCGTTAGATATTTTATTATATTTTTACGGCGTTGATTCCCACTGTAGTTACCCAACTTAAATACTTTTTACAAACGCTGCAAAATCCTTCTTTATTTTGACCACCAACGGGATGCAACCATGTCCTAAACTGTTTGTCTTCCAGCAACTTCTGCTGGAATGTTCACTTTCACATTTGGTCTAGTTTTATTCCTGTTATTCCTGCTGTACAAAATGCCTGAGTCATCTCCGCATCACAGCAGTTCTGCTCCGGCCGGAAGCAATTACCAAACTGGTTTTGCATGTTTATCACACTAACGTATATAATTTGCGACAGCAAAAATTATGAAAGCTATGTTCAAATAAATTGATCATAAAATTCGCTTCAAAATGATCTAAATGTTTAATGCCTGTAGGATTCAAATGTAATGCTTTTTAATGCCATTTAAGGCCTTAATTTTCGCAAAATCCATTAAAATATGCCCCATGGAAACCCTGCGTTAGTGAGAGTTTTTAAATCGCGTACGGTAGTGTACTGTACCGAGTCACTGTGTTTTAAATCCACATCTGAAGTGCCAAAACAAACCATGAAACGGTACAGTACACTACCGTACGTGATTAGATATTATAAGTAGTTAATTTGTTGACTAGATGCTGCATTAGTGGATTAGAACAGCAGTGCGTCTGAGAGGAGGCTAACATTAATACCTCACACGGGCAAAACAATGTGACAAAAAACATACACACACGTCCGACCTTAGTGTTTACTGTAACGATTGGTGCCATCTATCTGCATTCGTTTATATCCGGCTGGTCGCTTTTATGCAGTGGTTATGCAGCGAAGTGGCATATTTAAAGCTAGTGACGTGAGAAGGCAAACTGTCGTCAAGCAGCCGACAGAAACATACAAACCACATAAAGCTTTAGATTTCAGTTCTTTATCATCACTGTAACATGTTTTGATTAGATCATCAGGTGTTCGAAAATGGAAGCAAATAAAGAGTAGCCGCGCCACTTTCGCAAAAACTCCCATACATCGTAAAAACGTTTACACGCTTTCAAGAGGCGGTTCGAAAAAAAATATATATTTGGCAAAGCTGCAGTGGAAACAGTTTATGCACATTTACAGGTCACCTGACGTAGATGGCGCGTATGTTTGGACAGAAGACGAGACAGAGTTATTCATTAAAGGGATAGTTCACTTTGAAATTAAATTTTGGTATGTTTTAGCTTACCTGAAGGGCATCCAAGATGTAGGCGTCTTTGTTTCCGCATTAGTTTAAATTTTGATATTTTTAGGTCAAACCGTTCTTGTCTGTCAGTCATATAATGCAGGTATATGGATACTGACTCAAAGAGCTTGCACAAAGTCCAAAATAAAACAGTTCCCCATCGTCCAAATGAAACAATTCCCCATCGTAAGTACACATTGATGGCCTAAGACACGAAACGAGCGGTTTGTGTGAGAAAACGAACAGTATTTATATAGTTTTTAGCTCTTATAACACAGCCGCGTCCAAATGATCTGAGGGCTCGGCGGGTATAGATATATACACTAGATGTCGCCTTGGTTACTGCAGTTCATTGGAACGAAACCGTAGCCAAGCGACATCTAGTGTACATATCTATACCCGCCGAGCCCTCAGATCAAACTGTGTTCAAGAGGTAACAACGATATAAATACTGTTCGTTTTCTCACACAAACCGCTCGTTTCGTGTCTTAGGCCATCAATGTGTACTTACGATGGGGAATTGTTTCATTTGGACGATGGGGAACTGTTTTATTTTGGACTCTGTGCAAGCTCTTTGAGTCAGTATCCATATACCTGCATTATATGACTGACAGACAAGAACGGTTTGACCTAAAAATATCAAAATTGAAACTACTGTAGAAAAAAAGACACCTACATCTTGGATGCCCTTGAGGTAAGCTAAAACATACCAAAATTTTATTTCAAAGTGAACTATCCCTTTAAACTCATAAAAGACTAAAGTATTACGGGAATACTGGATTCTAAACAACAGAGAAATGCCAGAGTTTATCAAGAGCTCGAAGCAGAAATGAGGGAGAAACACCTCATATGAGCCGCTCTCAGTAGAAGTGGACTTCCTTGTTATTAAAGCTTGGATGCACGCCTACGTCTACTTCCATTAACAATAGGCCTTTATCTCATTTCCTGGTTTTCGGGACGTTCGAAATCGCCAAGCAGTGAACTCGCACTTCCGGTGGCTACTTAGTCACAGCTTTAGATGAAAAGTAGGTCAGTAAACATAAATAAAGTCGCGATATAGAGCAGTGTCTGTCAATATTAAACCGCATAAAGACCATTTAAATAGGAATCATGCATGTTCTGCGTGTGTCTCTGTGAATGAATGGCACAGACGCGCTGTTTCATTTACACACACACACTGAAGGACGCATGACGCTCGCGATGTTTTCAGCCTATATGAGGACATTAATGCACTTCATCAACACAGCCGCTCTGAGAGTCACTTCAGCAGCATTTTAGCTTCATTCGAGGAAAACTATCGTCATATCATAAAACACAGAGACTCAAAGGTCTACACGGCAACCCGTCAAAATAAAAGTTTGGTTTAACCTTTGAAGAAAGTTTTGCTTAAATCATTACATTTTAAACAATTGGTTATAAGAAATTTAATTAAACCATTAAAATGGAATCAAGAAAACTAAAAAAAAAAAAAAAGAATCTTTTGGGAGATGCGAGGGCGAAGTAGTCCAGTGATAATAACAGGCAGCCATGGTGAAGACGCAGTACACTGCTTCCGGCGTTATAATGTGTTGCGATAAAGGCCTATAATGGCTAGTGCGTGGCTGAGATATACGTAAACCTGCTAACATCCCTCGCCATGATTTCTGGAATGACTTATCCGGAGAAAGAAAAAAAAGACGACGTTTTAGTCGCATAGCATCGTTTAATAGAAATGCTGTCATTTCGCAATAGTTTTTTTTAAATCTACACTTAGAAAATATCGCAAAAGTTGCGCAAATCTGTAATGGAAATGCAGCTGGTCAGAGAATACATATAACATACATTTGGGTCTAATTTCAGTGCTATTGTCCATCTTTAAAGGCTGTTTGGATTTATAGGAAATAAATAGAGTCCATCTGTAACATTACCTACGGTTAATAAAAGTATTGTTCGTTTGTTGATTTCATTATTTACTAAGACGATGTATAATTAATATATATATATATAAAAAAAAGAGCATTTATGTGTTATGTTTGTTTTCATTCAGTATCTGTTTTAAAAGCTCTCGGTTGATTAACCGGTTATCAGCCAGTGTGTGCCAACCTCGTTACCGTAACTGCTAAAGTCCACCATCGGTCGAGCTCTAGCTGAGATGTGGACTCGAGGTGAGCTTAAGCTGAAGTTTAAGAGGAATTAATGACTGGAGAAAACCTCCATTCGTCACCAGAGAGAAGCTGGACGCGTCACTGGAACATCCAGTTATGACACTCTGATTAAATATTAATTATGAGGTCAAAAATATAACTGGCGTTCACAATAAGATCCGTGACATGGATTTGGAAAATAGAGGAAATTGAAATTTTCATTTCATTCTGAACAATATTTCTTACTCCATAATTTCATAACCTTCTACACTAAACCCAGAACACATCATTTCTGAGAGGCAAGTCCCTTACTGTGGGCGTCTCTGCTTTCCTATTCACCACTTTAATATGTTTTACAAGGCTGTCTCCAAACACAGACTCGCAGATGAAGAATCCTGTGTGTAACGGCCACCTCGCCACACACTAACCATACTGTGCTTCTGCCATTCAAATGAGTCTATCAATACACACACTTGCAAATCAGGTGGGCTTGTTTGTTGACTAGAAACAAAAGGCTGCTTGTGTTGACCTCAGAGACGGGGAAGCTCACGTCACACTGAACTTCTCTGGCGAGTGGAAAAACAGAGGAGTAGTTTCCTCCTAGCCTCAGACTGGGTCCCCTCCATCACTCAGAGCTGCGTCCACATCCCATCTCTAGTAGCGCTGGGCGGTATACCAGTTCATACCGAATACCGGTGTTTGTTTGTTATGATATTAATTTTCAATAATCTGCAATACTGGTGTGTGTGGCTTAAACAGCGCTGGGAACGCGCCACTGTTTAAGAGGGTCTTTTCACTGTTCACGGGTGATACACAGGGGTGTGTGTGTGTGTGTGTGTGTGTGTGTGTGTGTGTGTGTGTGTGTGTGTGTGTGTGTGTGTGTGTGTGTGAGTGTGTGTGTGTGTGTGTGTGTGTGTTACTGAGCCTGACGGTGAAGATGGAGAGGTTAAACTATAACAGAGCTGTCAAATTATATTACAGTGTTTCTCATACATCGGTTCACAATATCAACACTGCCTTTTGGAAACTCTACTTGGCATCGGTGAATAAACATGAGCACTGCAGGTTTCAGTCTAAACGCGGCGCGGGAGTTTATATATGAATGTATCTGAAGGGAACTGACAGTCTTTAGAAAAGCTTGGATGTTATTGTCATTTAACCTTTCTTCATCTCTCCTGATAAAGCAGTGTTTATGAGCCTCTTTGTAAACCGCATCAGTGTGTGTGGCCTTGCAGACCTGTGTCAATACCAGTGGGATTTCTTCTACAATATTCACTCATGACAGTAAAATAGGGCGTTTAAGCCAATCTACTGCAGTATGTCCTCTCTCAGTCAGTAGAGAATGTGTCTGACACCCAGTCATGCTTCAAGAAATAAATACCGGCATATACTGTGAAGCCGATATAATTTTGAAAAATACCGTGATATAAATTTTGGGTCATCACTAATTTCTAGAGTGTCCAACTGAACGGCACTTGATCTGTCGTGTAACAGGCGGTGTAACGGGGCGAGTGGGTGATCAGGAGGATGGTGTGTGTGTGTACCGGAGAGTGTGTGTTCGGGGAAGGCCGAGGGGTGTTGCTGGGCCAGGCAGGGCACAGTGCTGAACTGCTGCTGGAACGGGTTCTGCTGGTTCTGCTGGTCCTGGTACTGGGGCGGTGGACGGGTCAGATGCCTCTGGAGCTGCTGCTGCTTCTCCTGACACACACACACACACACTTCTGTTAGCACTCCAACAGTGTTAGATTATCAGTACTCTTGTGAGGCTGCTGCCCTCTAGAGGCAGATCTGTGAACCACACACTGTGGACGTAACTGTAGAATTATTACTGTTATTATTGATAAATGTACACTACCAGAGTTCTGGATCGGTGAGATTTTTAATGTGTTTAAAAGAAGTCTCTTCTGCTCACCAGGGCTACGTTTATTTTTAATAAAAAAAAATACATGTATTTAAAAAAAAGTAATATTGTGAAATATTATTGTAATGTAAATCATCTGTTTTCTATGTGAATATACAGTAAAGTGTAATGTATTCCTGTGATCAAAGCTGAATGTTCAGCATCATTACTCCAGTCTTCAGTGTCACATGATCCTCCAGAAATCACTCTAATATGAGGATTTGATGATCAAGAAACATTTATGATTATTATCAGTGTTGAAAAGCAGCGGTGTGTGTTAGCTCAGGTGTTGTGCGAGCGAGCGACGGTGTGTGTTAGCTCAGGTGTTGTGCGAGCGAGCGACGGTGTGTGTTAGCGCAGGTGTTGTGCGAGCGAGCGACGGTGTGTGTTAGCGCAGGTGTTGTGCGAACGAGCGGCGGTGTGTGTTAGCGCAGGTGTTGTGCGAACGAGCGGCGGTGTGTGTTAGCGCAGGTGTTGTGTTAGCGCAGGTGTTGTGCTGCGAGAGGCGGTGTGTGTTAGCGCAGGTGTTGTGCGAACGAGCGGCGGTGTGTGTTAGCGCAGGTGTTGTGTTAGCGCAGGTGTTGTGCTGCGAGAGGCGGTGTGTGTTAGCGCAGGTGTTGTGCGAACGAGCGGCGGTGTGTGTTAGCGCAGGTGTTGTGTTAGCGCAGGTGTTGTGCTGCGAGAGGCGGTGTGTGTTAGCGCAGGTGTTGTGTTAGCGCAGGTGTTGTGCTGCGAGAGGCGGTGTGTGTTAGCGCAGGTGTTGTGCTAGCGAGCGGCGGTGTGTGTTAGCTCTGGGGCCTCATTTATAAAACTGTGCGTAGGAACCTTACTAAAAGTGTACGTACGCACAAAAGCCAAAAATGATGGACGCAAAAAAATATTCAGACTTATAAAACCATGCGTACGCCAGAACCTGCGCAGAATTCACTTTATAAATCCCAGTAAGCGGAAGATTGTGCGTACATGCGTCTCCTCCCCGAAATAACCATATATGGAGCTTACAACGCCTAGTTTTACTATGCAGATCCTCATCTACATATCATTTGCATATGATTATTCATCCACGTGATAACTTAAACGTTATCACGTGGATGAATAATCATATGCAAATGATATAAACGGTACAAGAAACATTACATTAATACAAATCAAGTAGTTGTCTATCCTTGCCTTGTTTTTGAATAGCCTACATAAATCAAATAGTGTAAAATACATTTCAGAGAAAGTTTTTCTCAATCTTTTCCACTTGCCGAATTTTATTTTTAATATTCTATTTTAATTCCATTTTTAATGGAAACGGATAGACCTTGTGCATTATTTGCACGAAACTATTTTCTCAGACAATCTGGTATTATCATGATAAGCAATTATCTCTGTGGTTAAAACATTAAAGCACGCCACAGGAAAAGTGTTCAAAAACAATCGCATCCACAACAAATATTTCTATTGATTGAATATAAAACAAATTGTAACTATTCAGTATGAATTCATGTTTAAGTGTTTAACTCCATAATTTGAATGGCATATTTAATCTAAATGTTTATATCAGAAGTAAAACATAGTTTAAATCATTATTTTATTTATTTAAACTGTGTCAGTTTCACTAAACGGCCCAATGCGCTCGCTGGCGCGGAGATTTAAGAAGGAATGGATATTTGCTTCAAGTGACAGATTTGGTGAGTGAAATTATATTTGTATTATCTTTCTGTATTATGTTTAATTTTAATTCTAAATTCTAAAAGTGACCAAAAATACATTTAACTCCAGCTGGCTCACCATCGGTGTCGCCAAACTGCTCCGTCTCTAAAATGTGCGTACGCATGGGTCAGAGTTTGCGTTTAGGTGCGCATATTTTCACGTCAAGTTTTTCTTTATAAATCCCACCTTTTGCGCAGGAACTGGCGTACGCATGTTTTCAGCCCCGTTTTGTGCGTACGCAAGCTTTATAAATGAGGCCCCAGGTGTTGTGCTAACGAGCGGCGGTGTGTGTTAGCTCAGGTGTTGTGCGAACGAGCGGCGGTGTGTGTTAGCTCAGGTGTTGTGCTAACGAGCGGCGGTGTGTGTTAGCGCAGGTGTTGTGCTAACGAGCGGCGGTGTGTGTTAGCGCAGGTGTTGTGCGAACGAGCGGCGGTGTGTGTTAGCTCAGGTGTTGTGCTAACGAGCGGCGGTGTGTGTTAGCGCAGGTGTTGTGCTAACGAGCGGCGGTGTGTGTTAGCGCAGGTGTTGTGCTAACGAGCGGCGGTGTGTGTTAGCTCAGGTGTTGTGCGAACGAGCGGCGGTGTGTGTTAGCTCAGGTGTTGTGCTAACGAGCGGCGGTGTGTGTTAGCGCAGGTGTTGTGCTAACGAGCGGCGGTGTGTGTTAGCGCAGGTGTTGTGCGAACGAGCGGCGGTGTGTGTTAGCGCAGGTGTTGTGTTAGCGCAGGTGTTGTGCTGCGAGAGGCGGTGTGTGTTAGCGCAGGTGTTGTGCTAGCGAGCGGCGGTGTGTGTTAGCTCAGGTGTTGTGCTAGCGAGCGGCGGTGTGTGTTAGCTCAGGTGTTGTGCTAACGAGCGGCGGTGTGTGTTAACGCATGTGTTGTGCTAGCGAGCGGCGGTGTGCGTTAGCGCATGTGTTGTGCTAGCGAGCGGCGGTGTGCGTTAGCTCAGGTGTTGGGCTAACGAGCGGCGGTGTGTTAACGCATGTGTTGTGCTAGCGAGCAGCGGTGTGTTAGCTCAGGTGTTGTGCTAACGAGCGGCGGTGTGTGTTAGCGCAGGTGTTGTGCTAACGAGCGGCGGTGTGTGTTAGCTCAGGTGTTGTGCTAACGAGCGGCGGTGTGTGTTAACGCATGTGTTGTACTAGCGAGCGGCGGTGTGTTAGCTCAGGTGTTGTGCTAACGAGCGGCGGTGTGTGTTAGCTCAGGTGTTGTGCTAACGAGCGGCGGTGTGTGTTAACGCATGTGTTGTGCTAGCGAGCGGCGGTGTGTGTTAGCTCAGGTGTTGTGCTAACGAGCGGCGGTGTGTGTTAACGCATGTGTTGTTCTAGCGAGTGGCGGTGTGTTAGCTCAGGTGTTGTGCTAACGAGCGGCGGTGTGTGTTAGCTCAGGTGTTGTGCTAGCGAGCGGCGGTGTGTGTTAGCTCAGCTGTTGTGCTAGCGAGCGGCGGTGTGTTAGCTCAGGTGTTGTGCTAACGAGCGGCGGTGTGTGTTAGCTAAGGTGTTGTGCTAGCGAGCGGCGGTGTGTGTTAGCGCAGGTGTTGTGCTAGCGAGCGGCGGTGTGTGTTAGCGCAGGTGTTGTGCTAGCGAGCGGCGGTGTGTGTTAGCGCAGGTGTTGTGCCTGATCACCTGAGCCTCGGCCATGATCTGCCTCTGCAGGAGCTGCTTCTGCTGCTGGCTCATCATCTGCATCTGCTTCATGTAGGCCGCGTTACTGTGGCCCCCCGGCACACTGGTGATGCTGGTGCTGCTGGGCTGAGGGGTCATGCTGTTCCCCGGGCCCGGCACATGAGCGCTCGAGGGGTACGACCCCGAGTCCTGCAGACACACAGAGAGGTCACGTCAGCTGTAGGGTTCGAGAGCCGCTGCTGTATGGTGAATAAGTCCCGGCTGAAGGGCGTTGTTAGGCTTAGACTTATTCACCATACAGCACTAGCCTTGAGTAACTTACTGCTTTCATAAAATGGCTACCACACAGTACAAATGTTAAAGCCGAAAAATATGCATCTAAGCAACTTTCATGAAGTAAAATCACTAAAAGCCTTCCTTCCGCTGGAACAAATAGTCCCTGACCGTGAACAGCAACAGAAGTTACACACATTATTTCTCCATTAGATGGAGACAAAGACTGTCTTTATGAGTGAGTCAGTCAGTAGAGAAGACTTTTACATTGAAAGGACTCAAACTTGAGAACACAGAGAGAGTGAAGCTACTGACAGAGGACTAGAGGAACGGGAAAACCCTTTGACTGTTAAAAAGGTATAAGATATCGCAGCGGACATTCAAACTTGGACTATAATTATATAGATGCTATATCTACTGTAAATGCAGGTACACTCGCTTACTCGACCTCTCATTATACTCTACTATTAGCTTCAGTGAACAATATCGATGAGACCAAACATGTGTTTGCGTTGCTAAGAGTGTTGCTAGGGGTGTTGTGTAGTGATACACAGAACCGTTGGGTGAAGCGGTCATAACCTTGTTTTATCGTGAATAACACACAGATATTGACCAATCAGAATTAAGGACTGGAACTAACTGTTTTATAATCAGCAATACAAACTACAGAAGCTTCAATTGCTGGAGAAACTGAGAATTTATTTATTTCTGTATCCAATTGTACACCACTTTCATGTGTATGGATCAGGGCTCCAGATGAACGGTGCTCAGAAGCGCTGGAGCCCCGGACTGAACACTTTTAAGAGCACAGGATGAACACACCTTACATCAACCGGCAACACAGTCATTCACATTTTCCTCCATTTTGACTGTATAACTGATAAATGCCTTGGTAATAAATAGACTTAACGTACAGAAATTGTAATGTGCGGTTTTATTTTAAGTCCACGGGGTCCAGATTAACATCTGAGGGCCGCAGCACCGGACACACTGAGTTCTGCAGAGAGGATTTGGTAGCACTGTGACAATAAAACACTGAGCTTACTAACTTTACCATCATTTATAATGTATTAATATTAATTCAAAAGCAAAACAAGTGAAAAATAGATATTAGGGAGTGAAAATAGCTAATAAGCGGTCCTCTGCAGCCACCTACTGGTTATAATCATTTAATCTTTTTTATTTTTAAATAAGCGAGTTTTCCTACATCTTGAAACTTTTAGTTTTATAAATGGGGACAAATCTTTGAAGGATGGACAGAAAATGTTTTGGTCATCACATTAAAAATAACTAACTATTAACTATTAATTAAATATGACATTATAGTTTTGAAGTGCTGGAAAAGATGTGTAGTACTTGAAGCGTTTGACTGTGTCTGCCACAATACCACAGTAAAGGTAGTGTTACCACACTAAATCCATGGTGAGTGTTGCTGATCTGTGGACTTAAAGACTAGTTCATTCATGGCACAGTGTTTCTCCTGGTTCCCACGTCAGCGATGTTTGATCTGATATCCATGGTTTATAACAGAAAACTCTGCAGCGAGGTCCAGTGAGAAACATTCAGAGCATTTGGGCACCCATCGACGCCACTGGACGGGTCCCATTTCTAGAGTAAAACAGGTTTTCATCTACCTTTCCCTCTCTCACATTTCGCTTCCTGTCTGTTCTCTACACTAACCCATCTCAAAGCCAAAAATCTCTCAAATATTTTCTCTCTCAAATATTACAAGCACACACAATTTTTTATTACACACATACAAACCACACTCTGACATCCACAGAACACACACAATTATAACTGCTTAATTTATATAATTGGCTCTATACTATGCAGAAGCAGAAAACAGGACTAAAGCACATATAATATAACATAATATAATATAATATAACATAATAAAGCGAGTATTTTCTTTATAGGCAAAACTTGAGAAAATGGCTCCATCTGGTAAAAAAATAATAATAATAATTTTAAAGCCTTTCCAACAGAATGAAAGCCACTAGATTGCATCATTTTATAGTTAAACGGCCCTGGGATTAAAAATTATAAGTTTTAATGGGGACATTTTTGTCCTGAAGGTCCTGAGAGGAACTATTTTGTGTTACTAGTGCAAAATATATTTATTAAAGGAAATGGTGGTGAAATAGTAAAATTCCAATAAAAATAAACACCTGTGCCAAAATGTATGCAGCTGGCATTAACACAGGCAAAATGATCAAAAAGACAAAACTGAAAAAGACAAGTGTCCATAAGGTCGCACAAGGGTTAATGTGGGTCAGTGGGAGACCACTCTTATCTAACTAAAGACAGAAGCCTTCTGCTTTTACAGGAAAAGCTTCTTTCCTTTTACACTGTAGAGAATAAAAGGATAATGGCCACTAGAGGGCACAATTTCTATGTGATGTAAATAAAAAAATAAACTTTTTTTATTTTTTTTATAACACACACCCACACACACACACACACACACACACAGAGAGAGAGAGAACATTTTTTGCATACAAGAAAATGATCCCACTGGTAATAGTTGATGGGCATGAACTACTAAACGAATGATAATTTGGGTGGGAAATATTAACAGTCCTAGACACCTAAAACCAGGCTGTAGGTGCAATGTCTTATTTCCTCCTACTGAAGTATAACTAGGACACATTCCTGGCAGGTTTTGTGAGATTCCTCCTCCTACAGTATAATTACTCCAGTCCACACCAGCTCAATGTTTCAAACCTCACTGCTTTGAAATTCACTTTTAAATTCAAGCACCTTCTCTCCAATCAAGAGCGCTTCCTCAGCGCGGGACTACAGACAGGGCAGAAGATGGTTTAAAAATAAATGAGAGATGCCAGAGATGTTAGCAGACGCCCTTTCACAACACAAACACACACACACACACACACACTCAGAGCAGAGGTATTTCGAGGTCAGTGTCGACATCAAACGGTGTTATCTGAAGAGCGAGACGCAGAGGTTTCACAGAAGAGAGTCACTGAACCGTGCGAGTAAGAGTTGATGTGTGTAGAGCTGATGTGTGTAGAGTTGATGTGTGCAGAGGGAGTAAGAGTTGATTTGTGTAGAGAAAGTAGGAGTCGATGTGTGTAGAGTCGATGTGTGTAGAGAAAGTAAGTTGATGTGTGTAGGGAGAGTAAAAGTTGTGTGTAGAGATGATGCGTGTAGAGTTGATGTGTGTAGAGAAAGTAAGAGTTGATGTGTGTGGAGAAAGTAAGAGTTGATGTGTGTAGAGATGATGTGTGTAGAGTTGGTGTGTGTAGAGATGATGTGTGTAGAGAGAGTAAGAGTTGATTTGTGTAGAGAAAGTAGGAGTTGGTGTGTAGAGTCGATGTGTGTAGAGTAAAAGTTGTGTGTAGAGATGATGCGTGTAGAGTTGATGTGTGTAGAGAAAGTAAGAGTTGATGTGTGTGTAGAAAGTAAGAGTTGATGTGTGTAGAGATGATGTGTATAGAGTTGGTGTGTGTAGAGATGATGTGTGTAGAAGTGATGTGTGTAGAGGGAGTAAGAGTTGATTTGTGTAGAGAAAGTAGGAGTTGGTGTGTAGAGTCGATGTGTGTAGAGATGATGTGTGTAGAGGTGATGTGTGTAGAGGGAGTAAGAGTTGATTTGTGTAGAGAAAATAGGAGTTGGTGTGTAGAGTCGATGTGTGTAGAGTAAAAGTTGTGTGTAGAGATAATGCGTGTAGAGTTGATGTGTGTAGAGAAAGTAAGAGTTGATGTGTGTAGAGAGTAAGAGTTGTGTGTAGAGCTGATGTGTGTGTGTGTAGAGTCGATGTGTGTAGAGAGAGTAAGAGTTGATGTGTGTAGAGTGAGAGATGTGTAGAGTTGATGTGTGTAGAGTTGATGTGCGTGTAGAGCTGATGTGTTTAGAGCTGATGTGTGTAGAGTTGTGTGTAGAGAGTAAGAGTAGTGTGTAGAGTTGGTGTGTAGAGTTGATGTGTGTAGAGAGTAAGAGTTGTGTGTAGAGTTGATGTGTGTAGAGTTGGTGTGTAGAGAGAGTAAGAGTTGATGTGTGTAGAGTTGATGTGTGTAGAGTAAGAGTTGTGTGTAGAGTTGATGTGTGTAGAAAGTAATAGTTGTGTGTAGAGTTTATGTGTGTAGAGAAAGTAAGAGTTGATGTGTGTAGAGAGTAAGAGTTGTGTGTAGAGCTGATGTGTGTAGAGTTGTGTGTGTGTGTGTGTGTGTGTGTGTGTGTGTGTGTGTGTGTGTGTGTGTGTAGAGTTGATGTGTGTAGAGTAAGAGTAAGAGTTGATGTGTGTAGAGTAAGAGTTGTGTAGAGTTGATGTGTGTAGAGTTGATGTGTGTGTAGAGCTGATGTGTGTAGAGTTGATGTGTGTAGAGTTGTGTAGAGTGTAAGAGTAGTGTGTAGAGTTGATGTGTGTAGAGTTGATGGGTGTAGAGAGTAAGAGTTGTGTGTAGAGTTGATGTGTAGAGAGAGTAAGAGTTGATGTGTGTAGAGTTGGTGTGTAGAGTAAGAGTTGTGTAGAGTTGATGTGTAGAGAGAGTAATAGTTGTGTGTAGAGTTGGTGTGTGTGTAGAGTTGATGTGTGTAGAGTTGATGTGTGTAGAGAGAGTAAGAGATGATGTGTGTAGAGTTGGTGTGTAGAGAGTAAGAGATGATGTGTGTAGAGAGAGTAATAGTTGTGTGTAGAGTTGATGTGTGTAGAGAGAGTAATAAATTGTGTGTAGAGTTGATGTGTGTAGAGAGAGTAATAGTTGTGTGTAGAGTTGGTGTGTGTAGAGTTGGTGTGTGTAGAGAGAGTAAGAGATGATGTGTGTAGAGAGAGTAAGAGATGATGTGTGTAGAGAGAGTAAGAGTTGATGTGTGTAGAGTTGGTGTGTGTAGAGAGAGTAAGAGTTGATGTGTGTAGAGTTGGTGTGTGTAGAGAGAGTAAGAGATGATGTGTGTAGAGAGTAAGAGTTGATGTGTGTAGAGTTGGTGTGTGTAGAGAGTAAGAGATGATTGGTGTGTGTAGAGTTGGTGTGTGTAGAGTTGGTGTGTGTAGAGAGTAAGAGATGATGTGTGTAGAGAGAGTAAGAGATGATGTGTGTAGAGAGAGTAAGAGTTGATGTGTGTAGAGTTGGTGTGTGTAGAGTAAGAGATGATGTGTGTAGAGTTGATGTGTGTAGAGTTGGTGTGTGTAGAGAGAGTAAGAGATGATGTGTGTAGAGAGAGTAAGAGTTGATGTGTGTAGAGTTGATGTGTGTAGAGAGAGTAAGAGTTGGTGTGTGTAGAGTTGATGTGTGTAGAGAGAGTAAGAGTTGGTGTGTGTAGAGTTGGTGTGTAGAGAGAGTAAGAGTTGGTGTGTGTAGAGTTGGTGTGTGTAGAGAGAGTAAGAGATGATGTGTGTAGAGAGAGTAAGAGTTGATGTGTGTAGAGTTGATGTGTGTAGAGAGAGTAAGAGTTGGTGTGTGTAGAGTTGATGTGTGTAGAGAGAGTAAGAGTTGATGTGTGTAGAGTTGATGTGTGTAGAGAGAGTAAGAGTTGATGTGTGTAGAGTTGATGTGTGTAGAGAGAGTAAGAGTTGGTGTGTGTAGAGTTGATGTGTGTAGAGAGTAAGAGTTGGTGTGTGTAGAGTTGATGTGTGTAGAGAGAGTAAGAGTTGGTGTGTGTAGAGTTGGTGTGTGTAGAGAGAGTAAGAGATGATGTGTGTAGAGAGAGTAAGAGTTGGTGTGTGTAGAGTTGATGTGTGTAGAGAGAGTAAGAGTTGGTGTGTGTAGAGTTGATGTGTGTAGAGAGAGTAAGAGTTGATGTGTGTAGAGTTGATGTGTGTAGAGAGAGTAAGAGTTGATGTGTGTAGAGTTGATGTGTGTAGAGAGAGTAAGAGTTGGTGTGTGTAGAGTTGATGTGTGTAGAGAGAGTAAGAGTTGGTGTGTGTAGAGTTGATGTGTGTAGAGTTGGTGTGTGTAGAGAGAGTAAGAGATGATGTGTGTAGAGAGAGTAAGAGTTGATGTGTGTAGAGTTGATGTGTGTAGAGAGAGTAAGAGTTGGTGTGTGTAGAGTTGATGTGTGTAGAGAGAGTAAGAGTTGGTGTGTGTAGAGTTGATGTGTGTAGAGAGAGTAAGAGTTGGTGTGTGTAGAGTTGGTGTGTGTAGAGAGAGTAAGAGTTGGTGTGTGTAGAGTTGGTGTGTGTAGAGAGAGTAAGAGATGATGTGTGTAGAGAGAGTAAGAGTTGGTGTGTGTAGAGTTGATGTGTGTAGAGAGAGTAAGAGTTGGTGTGTGTAGAGTTGATGTGTGTAGAGAGAGTAAGAGTTGGTGTGTGTAGAGTTGATGTGTGTAGAGTTGGTGTGTGTAGAGAGAGTAAGAGATGTGTGTGGAGAGAGTAAGAGTTGATGTGTGTAGAGTTGATGTGTGTAGAGAGAGTAAGAGTTGATGTGTGTAGAGTTGATGTGTGTAGAGAGAGTAAGAGTTGGTGTGTGTAGAGTTGATGTGTGTAGAGAGAGTAAGAGTTGGTGTGTGTAGAGTTGGTGTGTGTAGAGAGAGTAAGAGTTGGTGTGTGTAGAGTTGGTGTGTGTAGAGAGAGTAAGAGATGATGTGTGTAGAGAGAGTAAGAGTTGGTGTGTGTAGAGTTGATGTGTGTAGAGAGAGTAAGAGTTGGTGTGTGTAGAGTTGATGTGTGTAGAGAGAGTAAGAGTTGGTGTGTGTAGAGTTGATGTGTGTAGAGTTGGTGTGTGTAGAGAGAGTAAGAGATGTGTGTGGAGAGAGTAAGAGTTGATGTGTGTAGAGTTGATGTGTGTAGAGAGAGTAAGAGTTGGTGTGTGTAGAGTTGATGTGTGTAGAGAGAGTAAGAGTTGGTGTGTGTAGAGTTGGTGTGTAGAGAGAGTAAGAGTTGGTGTGTGTAGAGTTGGTGTGTGTAGAGAGAGTAAGAGATGATGTGTGTAGAGAGAGTAAGAGTTGATGTGTGTAGAGTTGATGTGTGTAGAGAGAGTAAGAGTTGGTGTGTGTAGAGTTGATGTGTGTAGAGAGAGTAAGAGTTGATGTGTGTAGAGTTGATGTGTGTAGAGAGAGTAAGAGTTGATGTGTGTAGAGTTGATGTGTGTAGAGAGAGTAAGAGTTGGTGTGTGTAGAGTTGATGTGTGTAGAGAGAGTAAGAGTTGGTGTGTGTAGAGTTGATGTGTGTAGAGAGAGTAAGAGTTGGTGTGTGTAGAGTTGGTGTGTGTAGAGAGAGTAAGAGATGATGTGTGTAGAGAGAGTAAGAGTTGGTGTGTGTAGAGTTGATGTGTGTAGAGAGAGTAAGAGTTGGTGTGTGTAGAGTTGATGTGTGTAGAGAGAGTAAGAGTTGGGGTGTGTAGAGTGGAGGGGTGTAGAGAGGTAAGAGGTGAGGTGTGTAGAGTGATGGGTGTAGAGAGAGTAAGAGGTGGTGGTGTGGAGGGAGGATGAGGTGGTGAGTGAGAAGAGGGGGTGAGTGTAGAGGTGAGGTGTGTGAGAGAGAGAGTGGTGTGAGAGAGGGGTAGAGAGAGAAGAGGGGGTGGTGAGGGTGTGGGGGGTGGGTGAGAGAGAGAGAGTGGGGTGAGTGGAGGGGAGGGAGTAGAGGGGGAGGGAGAGGAGTGTGAGAGAAGGAGAGAGAGCGCGGGAAGAGAGGAGGGGGTGGGAGGGGGTGAGTGGGGGAGGTGGTGTGGGGTGGGGGGGGAGTGTGATGTAGAGAGAGTAAGAGTTGGTGTGTGTAGAGTTGATGTGTGTAGAGAGAGTAAGAGTTGGTGTGTGTAGAGTTGATGTGTGTAGAGAGAGTAAGAGTTGGTGTGTGTAGAGTTGATGTGTGTAGAGTTGGTGTGTGTAGAGAGAGTAAGAGATGATGTGTGTAGAGAGAGTAAGAGTTGATGTGTGTAGAGTTGATGTGTGTAGAGAGAGTAAGAGTTGGTGTGTGTAGAGTTGATGTGTGTAGAGAGAGTAAGAGTTGGTGTGTGTAGAGTTGATGTGTGTAGAGAGAGTAAGAGTTGGTGTGTGTAGAGTTGGTGTGTGTTGAGTTGGTGTGTGTAGAGAGAGTAAGAGATGATGTGTGTAGAGAGAGTAAGAGTTGGTGTGTGTAGAGTTGATGTGTGTAGAGAGAGTAAGAGTTGGTGTGTGTAGAGTTGATGTGTGTAGAGAGAGTAAGAGTTGGTGTGTGTAGAGTTGGTGTGTGTAGAGAGAGTAAGAGTTGGTGTGTGTAGAGTTGATGTGTGTAGAGAGAGTAAGAGTTGGTGTGTGTAGAGTTGGTGTGTGTAGAGAGAGTAAGAGTTGGTGTGTGTAGAGTTGGTGTGTGTAGAGAGAGTAAAGGCAAACGGGGTTAATGGTCTATATTTAAACCGGAGTGCAGAAGGAGGGGCTGATGTGAAACGCATGAAAGACGGCTTTGTGTCGTCCTCTCTCTCTCTGTCCTTTTCTATGTTGACTAGTCTCAGCCCCCACTTCAGAGTGAGTGTGTGTGTGTGTGTGTGTGTGTGTGTGTGTGTGTGTGTGTGTGTGTGTGTGTGTGTGTGTGTGTGTGTGTGTGTGTGTGTGTGTGTGTGTGTGTGTGTGTGTGTGTGTGTGTGTGTGTGTGTGTGTGTGTGTGTGTGTGTGTGTGTGTGTGTGTGTGTGTGTGTAAGAGAATGGCTGTCTGCTCTCTGCTCCTTAGCAACCAGCTGCCTGACCCAGACACACTGATCAGGCCCGGGGCGCATGAGAACCAGACACACACACACACACACACACACACACACACTAGAGCTGGACAATATACTCTATATATAATTATATTATATTATGGATTGTTTTGTAGGGGTGTCACAATATATCACAATACAAAAGTGCATCAATATGTATCGTGTGTGGTTCACCTAAAATAAAAATTAATTTTATTACTCTGTTAATTACAGAGTTTCAGTCTCGTGATATGTATCGAATCGTGGCATGAGGGCATCGGTACACCCCTAATGTTTTGCTAAGGACAGTGAAGATTGCTAACATTTAGTTTCTTTATGACTCATGAAAGTTAAAGTCACATCATCATTAGTGTTAATAATCTCGACTCAGAATAAGTTCCTCTTGCAGCTTCTCTTCTCTGATGACGAGGGCGGAGCTATAACCTGTCACTCACATGAGATCAGCCAATAGCAAACCACAACCATCCAATCAATTCCCCACAGACACAATCAAGCCCCGCCCACATTTGCTCTTGTTCCAGAAGCTTCACTCGTATATATACGACACTATAGAAGAGAAGACCAGCACAACTTCCCCTTCATGACGAGTTTAAGACAGATAGTGTGTTCAGTTTCATCTGCGTTATCATTCAGGTTACATAAAGCATATCCAGATTTGTATTTGCATCTTTAACTCATTTCAACGTCCACGTTCACTTTCTTTTTCCTCTCTGTGCAGCAACAACATTTCTACTTTCATTTATATGGACGTGTCCTCCTAAATGTCTGATTGTAGTTATAATCAGCTAGGTCTGCGCTGAGGAAGTTATATTTATCCCTCAGACACTCAGACACTCCCTTCTGCCAGAGTTATCTTCAAGGTTAGCGGATGAGGAGTTCCCACCAGTTCTTCGCTTCATGAAAGGGCTCTTACAGTGTTTTCTCGAGGTCTTTGACTGCACTTGAAGTGGATGCTAAATTTATTCCCTAGTTGTAAAGCAATATTCCACTTGGAAATGTCATTAATTAACAGAAATAAAGCTGTTTTTCTCCCCGCACAAGATGGGCTGTGTGTGAGAGACGGGATTGTCAAGGACATCTCTGAACAACTATCTCCTTTCTTTTCACTTTTACATTTTCACACTGAGCAAATGAAAACAGTTTCTTCCCAGAATCAATTTCGACTGATAACATCATTGATAATTTCTTCCGCTTGGTCTAATCGGAGCGCCTCGTTTCCACTGTGGCTATGCAGGAAGATCTCGTCATCACTGTGTGAGTACGACACTTGCTTTGATATTGTGTTATTGTATTGCACTGGCATTCAGACGCATAACTCTGAATATTCTCAATCATCTACAACCTTTCGCATGCATCTATAACACTGGGAGCGAACAGCAGCATTTGACCTACTCTGCGTGAACACGTGAGCTTCAGTGATTAGTAAGCACTCATTATTACGAATCATTATGGGGCACTTCCACCACCGTGACGCGAGTCTCAGCAACAGCAGATGAAAGGCAGAACGAGCTCCGGCATGACAGCACATGTGACCGAGATCTGGCAAACAAAAGGGCCCTTTCTGTGAACGGCTGCAGATCAGACACGAAGCTCACGCCACACGTGCTGTACGCACACGCGTAAAGACTTCCCAGCGATACGTGTTTTCAGTGTTATACTGTAGGGGGCGCTATTGCACACCTCCTGAAAGAGGACTGAGTCTCCTGATCAAAACAGGAGAAGAAGCAGAAACAAGCGATAGAAGCACTGCTGACGCTCAGGTAAAATAACGTGATTATCAAACATTAAACTGGCTAATGCTACTGAATGAAACGTTGAACCCATGAAGAGGAAACGACTGAGGCTTTGAGGTGTTGATGGACTCGATCGGCTCCGTCTGTGCTTATGATCATCGATCTGATCCCATCTGGATGAAGACTTTGACAAATCATGATTTTCTCAGCTTTTTGTTCAAAATAATGCTTTAATGAAACTTACCCACATGCATGCAGCTAGAATAAAATGTTTAAAAGCAGAGGCTCTATTCTTTCTTTATATATATTGCATGTTCAGATACTCGTACAATAAAATATTCTGGGTGGCCATGAAAGTTGTGTGGAAATGATGAAAAATGCTGCCGGTGGCTGGGAACTTTTAAAACATGCTGGTGGGGAAAGAGTTAATTACTAATCACTTACCATCTCAAGAATCTTAAGTTAACATGTCGTTAAAAATACATATTGAAATTTGTCCGTAGTGTTTTTAAATAAACAAATTAACTAGTGAATGAAATATGATACTTCAGTATTTCTAAAGGGTCATTGCTGGATTGCATTTATGCCTCCTCTACATAGATTGTGTAAAGTTGTTAAAGTCTGTGTAAACATTTTTAAAAGATTGTTTTAAATGTTACTTGAAGCGACAGAAATCTCTCAGGCTTCATTATAAACATCTTAAAGATTTGTTCATAATTTCCTCGCCTCCTCTATGCAATCCAAGATGTTCATGTCTGTCTTTCTTCAGTGGAAAAGAAATGAAGGGTTTTGAGGAAATCACTCCAGGATGTTCCTCCATATAGTGTCTTCAATGGGGTCCAACGGGTCGAAGGTCCAGATGTGAGTTTCAGTGCAGCTTCAAAGTCTCGACACGATCCAGCCGAGGAATAAGAGTCTCATCTAGACAGACCAGCCGACATTTATAACAGAAATAAACATTTATATACTTTTATCCACAAATGCTGGTCTTGCTCTAGCTGTGATGCGACACACATTACGTAATCAGGGTAAAAGGTCAAGCGGGACGTAGGTGTAAGAACAGACCCAGTGTTTACAAAGCCAACGTGCAGAGACTAAGTCAAACGCCATTTACTAAATAAATAAAGAAATAAAGAAAGAAAGAAAGAAATAAAAGGTAAAACAACGATGTCGGACGATTTTGAAGCTGGAGGAGAAAATGAGATTGAGTTTTTCACACTACATTTATAAACCGGAACACGCGTGACCTTTCACCCTGATTACGTAATGTGTGTCGCATCACAGCTAGAGCAAGACCAGCATTTGTGGATAAAAGTATATAATGTTTATTTCTGTTATAAATGTCCGCTGGTTTGTCTAGATAAGACTCTTATTCCTCGGCTGGATCGTGTCGAGACTTTGAAGCTGCACTGAAACTCACATCTGGACCTTCGACCCGTTGGACCCCATTGAAGACACTATATGGAGGAACATCCTGGAGTGATTTCCTCAAAACCCTTCATTTCTTTTCCACTGAAGAAAGACAGACATGAACATCTTGGATGACGTGGGGGAGAGTAAATGATCAGGAGATTTTAATTCTGAAGTGAACTAATGCTTGAATGTGCGTTTGGGTTTGGAACGACACAAAGGTAGAATTTGATGTTTGTGTGAACTAAGCTAGGTTCAGGTGTTAAGCGGGTCTCACCGGAGCGTGCTGTAGGTGTGCTGGCCTGAAGCTCATGCCGGCCGGCCTCGGCTTCTGCATCTGCTGGTGCCGCATCATGTTCAGCATGGCCTGGCTCTGCTTGTTCTGGCTCTGTGTGGTCGCAGGACCCCGGGGAGCCCCGGACGCCACCGCCTCGTAATGGGACAGGGGTTTAGTGTTGCTGTAGTCCAACATGGCCGCCTGGGCCGCGGGGTTGGGCGCGTGGCTTAGCATGGGCTGCATGTATCCGGCCGGAGCGCCCGCTTTAGGAGAGCCCTTGTTCGGCATGAGCATGGCCTTGGGGTTCGGGAAGTCTTGCGGGTACAGAGAAGGACTTGTCGGCTTCTCAAGCCCAAACGTCCCGCTCATTTGACTTTGGCTGGGAGTATTTTGGGGCCATGATGTGGAGTGGTTTGGTTGCGGGTGGAATTTTGCCGTTTGCGACTGTGGTTTTTGTTGCGTTGGAGGCGGAGGCTTCTGAACCACGTGTTGCTGGCTTTGTAATATGGCTCTCTGCTGCTCGCGTGCCGCTAACTGTTGGAGCTGCTGCGCGGGGGACAGGTCTTTAGGCGGGCCGGGGAGCATGTGGTTTGGGATTTGTCTGGTGGTCTGTTGCACAGGCGATGTGGCCGGAGCCGACACAGGTGAGCTGGTGTGAAGTGGAGGTCCAGATGAGGTGGGTCTCACCTGAGGGGAACCGTTGCAGGACTCCTGGTCGAACGCGGGGGAGAACTCAGTCTTTACGTTGGCTAGATCCGGTGGGATTAAGCTCTGAGTTGCACCGGACGTGAGCTCCGGGTCTTTGCGGTCACCGAAACTGACGCTGAAGAGCTCTTGTATGTCCTCGTAGGGTACCGAGCGATTAAACTCCTCCATGATCTCACTCCAGTCCTGGTCGTCCAGGTTGAGGTCGGGGAAAAGGCTGTTGTTCCCGGTCGAACCCCCGGTGGGGAGAATGCAGGGTAATATATCGTCCACCGGCTCCTGCTTCATCTCTTTTAGCAAGCGGAAATCTGAGTCCGAGCCGCGAGACGCACCACTATCGGTGATCCCGGCGTCGCTGTGCTCCGCTCTGTGGTTCCCATTGGCCATCACATTATGTTTAGTGTCCATTGGTGAGAGAGGCGGCACTGCGCCGTTGGAGACCCCGTTACGAGCTCCTAGTGTGTCCTCAACACAGGTCTTCTTATTGGGCGGGTAGCCATCGCTGAAGCCGTTGACCTGTTCACGGGCAAGAGGCGACCCAGTGCTCTCCAACTTCCTCTTCACCGTCTCCTGTAACTGCACAGAGGGGACAAAACAGATCATGCTTTACACTTCATGCAATATCCATATTGATTTTCACAGCATTAATGTTTAATTATGGGCCCGTTTTGTTATAATTATATTCTATATGATTTAAAGCAAAAAAAGTAAGCACCTCGTACGAACATGACAAGTAAAAAAAAATGTAATGTGTTAGGTGCAAGTGTAAGTAATGTAATGTGTTTGTAAGTGACAAACAAAAAGAGTTAAATGGTAAATCACAATGAAGGGTTCGTACAGACACTGTAAAATGAAATTCCAGGACTTTCAAGGACTTTAAGCACTACTTTTTGGGTTTCAAGGACTACAATCAGAGATTGCACTTAAACAATATCATTATATTTAAAAAAACAAACAAAAAAAAACTAAAGAGATAAATAAAAATAAACTAATAAAACAAAATGGTACAACTAAAGTGCAACACAAGCAATGACTTTGTCATAGTATCCTTTCAATGGTTAAAGCAATCAAAGATATCGTTATTCTTATTCAAAAACTGATTTTTTTCTCCCATGAATATATGATTGACCTGAAGAATGAAAGATCTATCATATACTTGGATATTTTGCATGGCTATGAGCGTGATATTGCTCATATTAGGGTTACAGCACTGATTTTATGTGAAAAGATTGTTTTATCAATAAAATTAAACTCTAATTTCATTTGTTGTCTTTCAATAATTCAAGCACTTTTTAAGTACCTTAACATAAATATGGCCATTTTTCAGGGCTTAAATTTCAAAACGTCAAATTCAAGTACTGCAAGCATTAAGCACCTCGTACGAACATGACAATCTAATTGTCAGCACAAAATGTATGACCGTGGCTAGGCCTGTCGCAATAATCAATATATCGACTTAACGCACAATATATGTACATGACTTCAATCATTTTTAGTGACGCAATATATCGCCCATTAGGTTTACATGATAATGAATGTCACCAACATTTTGCCTATCGTGCTGTCATCTTGTCTGATCTCCGTGTCAGAGGCAAAAGCGGGGCTCGGGCAGTTCCTTCATGATGGATAGTTTTATTCACACGCAGCGCGGTCATCGACAGGTGAAATAAAGCCGTCTTTGGGCCTTATAGTGTTTTCCTGACAACTACAGTTTGAAAGAACAAGTTCAAATGCGCTTGATTTCAAAGCTGCAATCCACTGTTCTGGTGCAAATATAACCATCACGGCGTAAATAGTTTTAGCAGCAGATAAGGCCTGTTGAGGCATCTGTGCCTGTGTTCATACGGGCATC
This sequence comes from Scardinius erythrophthalmus, assembly GCF_964197995.2. Lineage (NCBI taxonomy): Eukaryota > Metazoa > Chordata > Actinopteri > Cypriniformes > Leuciscidae > Scardinius > Scardinius erythrophthalmus. The sequence goes on from NC_138233.1 coordinate 39,698,299, forward strand.
TGACGGCTAAGCAGGGTTTGTGTTTTCAGCAATTTAAAGCACCTTTACTTTACAGAGAAAAGAAAGCCAGAGAAAAATCTGTAAAAAGTGCCTTTTGTGCTTTTGCAAGTGCATTTTTCCTTTTTTAGAATATGTTTATTTACTATTTATTCAAGTTATTTTTATTTAGGATATTACATTTTTTGACACTTTATTTCCATGATCTAAAGAATGATTGCTGTCATTTGAAAGTGTGTAGGCCTACATGCATTATTAGCCTATGCTGTTATATTATGATTTATATTCAGTGGCATAAAATGGTCTTAAAATGGCAATAATATTGTTTATCGCAATTATTTCTGGGACAATATATAGCACAACAAAAAGCAGTTATCGTGACAGGTCAATGGACAATAAGTTTGAACAATGACGAATGCATGTCATGAACAAGCCAGCACAAAGCATACGTGACTGCACTGGGAGCATCAGTTCGAGAGACTCTGAGGTTCAGAAATCCTGCACTCCCTTTAAAATTAGGCAAAACAACATCTCGTTTTTAAAAGATGACGTGCAATTTTCTTACTAAAAGGTCAAATGTCACGTGGACCAAGAATGCTGCCGTTCTACGTACATTAATGATAATTAAAAACTCGTTTCACAACAATTCACTCAAACAAGCAGACCGTCAGGGATGAATCACGCTCACTGAAGGGCCACTGAAGCACACCGTGTGCTGGACTGGGTGTGTTAGAGTGTGGCGAGTCTCTCCTCTTCCTGCGACATCAAGGGACCGATGTCCAGCTGCTCATCCCGCTGTAGAGGTCTAGGCCGGCTAGTGTTGAGGGAGAGGTCTCTCTCCGGGTCACTTTGAGCTTGAGTTGGGCTCTGGTTTGTTCTTCGGTTAAACTTGCTTTGGTTTAGTATTTTGTTTTCTGTGGTTCATACACTGACAGACATTACAGATGACCATGTTTTCTTGTTTTATATATTTTTCTATTCATGTTAATAAATGTTTATTTTTGCAAACCAATTCACTATGTCCTCCATTTTCATTTGCCACGGCTTTGAGCCGGTCGTGACAAGAGTAAACTCTTGAACACAAGAACTTTTTACTAAACTTTAACTTAATTTATACAACCTTATCCGGCAGATTTGTATTTTTAATCTTTGTAAATCAATATTATATAACTTGCATTATATGTCAAAGGGTATTTTTCAATCCTTAAGAATGGATTGTACCAAGTAGGGGTGGGAATATTTTGATACCTCACGATTCAATTTAAAATCAATTATCGATTTTTAATCAAATTTCAATTCGATATATGCATAGATTTGATTGTAGTTTACGGTTTTGTGCTACTTTTCTTATTTGACTGCGATAGACCATTTAATAGCAAAAAAAATTAAATAAGGAAAAAAATACTAATTTATTTACTTTTTCTTCCCATTTTAGTCCACCCAATATTATATAACTAATGCCCTTTAAGCTGACTGCAATCATAATGTACAACCAATACAAAAATAGGAACAAAGAAGCAAATTACAAACAATAGGACAAATACAATAGAAAAAAAAATACAAATTAAATAAACTTGTTGAATAGGAGCAGAATGAGGTCTGAACACATCTAACCCGTGCGAACAGACGTGAGCGGTGCTGATCGGCTCTCTGGCCGTCTGATGTCACCAGTTTCTGAACCTGTAAAACTGGTCTCGGCTACAGTCGCTTCGGAGACGACCTCGCTGGGCGGCACACCCACGAAACGGCCTTTCAAACATGCTAAAACTCTTCCCAAAGCAATTTTCTGCCAACATGCGTTTCTTAATCTCTTGTGCGCTTACTTTCCCTCGGCCTTCGAGCCTCCCCCACAAGCCTGAGTCTAATTACCATGTGTATGAGTGCGGATCCCACAACAAAAGAGCCAGCGCTCGGGTGCGGGAGTGTGCCGAATTCCTGCCCGTGCACGGCTCAGACGCGGCTGGCCTTTGATGCTCTGCCTCGTACGACGAGCAACCCCCGAGCGCTGGCTCTGGCCCGAGGCTGTTGAGCACGGAGATCAATATTACAGCACTGACTCGGGTCACTACACTCTTTGCTTTGCGGTTACAGCTACTTCACAGACAAGGGGCAAAGTCCAACAAGAGTTTAACATCCTTTCCAAAAGGTAGTAATTAGTGCTTTAATGGTCTGAGAGCAGCCAAAAATCTGCAAGTGCAATTCAGACCAGCTGTTCATTTATTAGTGCACTGTGCCAAGACAAAGCAGCACTAGCTTTAAGTAAGTTTTCTTAGCTTTATACCCGTTTAAATGACAGAAATCGGACCGCTCAGAGGTCATAGAATTTTCTAAACAATGTAGAAAATGATGAAATATCTGATAATAATAAAAAAAAACTTCAATTTTTACCCACATCAGTGCATTTTGTTGCTTTCGGTGAGCTGTGACCTGGTTAACCCTGGCCAGAAGCTGAGGAAGGCCCGTGCTGAACAGGGGGAACGGAGTTATGTTGAGTTATACTGTGGGGAAAACATCTAGACGCACTACAGTTCGCCAGAAAGCCTTATGATTGAGAGTCACCTTATAAACACTTGCTTACTAAAAACACTATCTGTGAGAAGCTACATCAACATCAAGACATCTGCGGTCGGGGTAGAGAATGAAGACTGTCGACACCTAGCCCTCACACGGTTACAAATTATGTGATTTTCTTTCTTCCATGGCAATTTACCTTTTACCCGTTGTATGGAAAGTGTGTCTTGTGTTCAACTGACGGAAAAAGTCTAGGGATGCACGATATATCGGCCACCATATCGGTTTCGGCCGATATACGTTCATTTTTAACGTTTCCGTTATCGGCCCAATAAGAAAATTTGGCCGGTATATTAAAGCTGATAAATAATGTATTATTTCCTTCAGCTGAGACACTTCAGATGCACCCTCTTCATCATGATGGGTTTGAATTGCTTGAAATATGATTGGAATCACTTCATAAAAAGGAAAATACGGTTCAGTGCAACATGTGCAGCGCAAGTCTGACATATCGGCTACATAACATTATATATAATGTGTTTGGGACAAGGATTTTAATGGTGAGACTGTTGTTTTTGTAATCAGGCTCTCAAAATTTTTATTAAAATTTGTAATCAGATTTATCGGCCAATATATCGGTTATCAGCTTTCATTTATAAAGAATCGGTTATCGGCCAAAATTTTCATATCGGTGCATCTCTAAAAAATAAAATAAAGTCATATATAGTAAATGTTTCTAACAACATAAGGTTGAGTAAGCTATAGGAATATTTCACAAACTCTACGATTTAAGTGGCCGGAATAAACGCCACATGACCAGGCTATAGGAGTACGGTTGCTGTCTGAGGGCGAGGGTCCGGTGCGCTGTTGAAGCAGAAACAGTAGCTGTGTTTCCACTGTCGGGCCAGTGTGAGCAGGGCTTTAAACGGGCCGTGTCGGGCCAAGAGCACCGAGCCCAAAACACACTGTGTTTCCACTGTCGGGCCAGTGTGAGCAGGGCTTTAAACGGGTCGTGTCGGGCCAATAGCCTCGGGTCTGGAGCACCGAGCCCAAAACACACTGTGTTTCCACTGTCGGGCCAGTGCGAGCAGGGCTTTAAACGGGTCGTGTCGGGCCAATAGCCTCGGGTCTGGAGCACCGAGCCCAAAACACACTGTGTTTCCACTGTCGGGCCAGTGTGAGCAGGGCTTTAAACGGGCCGTGTCGGGCCAATGGCCTCGGGTCTGGAGCACCGAGCCCAAAACACACTGTGTTTCCACTGTCGGGCCAGTGTGAGCAGGGCTTTAAACGGGTCGTGTCGGGCCAATAGCCTCGGGTCTGGAGCACCGAGCCCAAAACACACTGTGTTTCCACTGTCGGGCCAGTGTGAGCAGGGCTTTAAACGGGTCGTGTCGGGCCAATGGCCTCGGGTCTGGAGCACCGAGCCCAAAACACACTGTGTTTCCACTGTCAGGCCAGTGTGAGCAGGGCTTTAAACGGGTCGTGCCGGGCTAATAGCCTCGGGTCTGGAGCACCGAGCCCAAAACACACTGTGTTTCCACTGTCGGGCCAGTGTGAGCAGGGCTTTAAACGGGCCGTGTCGGGCCAATAGCCTCGGGTCTGGAGCACCGAGCCCAAAACACACTGTGTTTCCACTGTCGGGCCAGTGTGAGCAGGGCTTTAAACGGGTCGTGTCGGGCCAATGGCCTCGGGTCTGGAGCACCGAGCCCAAAACACACTGTGTTTCCACTATCGGGCCAGTGTGAGCAGGGCTTTAAACGGGCCGTGTCGGGCCAATAGCCTCGGGTCTGGAGCACCGAGCCCAAAACACACTGTGTTTCCACTGTCGGGCCAGTGTGAGCAGGGCTTTAAACGGGTCGTGTCGGGCCAATAGCCTCGGGTCTGGAGCACCGAGCCCAAAACACACTGTGTTTCCACTGTCGGGCCAGTGTGAGCAGGGCTTTAAACGGGTTGTGTCGGGCCAATGGCCTCGGGTCTGGAGCACCGAGCCCAAAACACACTGTGTTTCCACTGTCGGGCCAGTGTGAGCAGGGCTTTAAACGGGCCGTGTCGGGCCAATAGCCTCGGGTCTGGAGCACCGAGCCCAAAACACAGTGTTTCCACTGTCGGGCCAGTGTGAGCAGGGCTTTAAACGGGCCGTGTCGGGCCAATAGCCTCGGGTCTGGAGCACCGAGCCCAAAACACACTGTGTTTCCACTGTCAGGCCAGTGTGAGCAGGGCTTTAAACGGGTCGTGTCGGGCCAATAGCCTCGGGTCTGGAGCACCGAGCCCAAAACAAACTGTGTTTCCACTGTCGGGCCAGTGTGAGCAGGGCTTTAAACGGGTCGTGTCGGGCCAATAGCCTCGGGTCTGGAGCACCGAGCCCAAAACACACTGTGTTTCCACTGTCGGGCCAGTGCGAGCAGGGCTTTAAACGGGTCGTGTCGGGCCAATGGCCTCGGGTCTGGAGCACCGAGCCCAAAACACACTGTGTTTCCACTGTCGGGCCAGTGCGAGCAGGGCTTTAAACGGGTCGTGTCGGGCCAATAGCCTCGGGTCTGGAGCACCGAGCCCAAAACACACTGTGTTTCCACTGTCGGGCCAGTGTGAGCAGGGCTTTAAACGGGTCGTGTCGGGCCAATGGCCTCGGGTCTGGAGCACCGAGCCCAAAACACACTGTGTTTCCACTGTCGGGCCAGTGCGAGCAGGGCTTTAAACGGGTCGTGTCGGGCCAATGGCCTCGGGTCTGGAGCACCGAGCCCAAAACACACTGTGTTTCCACTGTCGGGCCAGTGTGAGCAGGGCTTTAAACGGGTCGTGTCGGGCCAATGGCCTCGGGTCTGGAGCACCGAGCCCAAAACACACTGTGTTTCCACTGTCGGACCAGTGTGAGCAGGGCTTTAAACGGGCCGTGTCGGGCCAATAGCCTCGGGTCTGGAGCACCGAGCCCAAAACACACTGTGTTTCCACTGTCGGGCCAGTGTGAGCAGGGCTTTAAACGGGTCGTGTCGGGCCAATAGCCTCGGGTCTGGAGCACCGAGCCCAAAACACACTGTGTTTCCACTGTCGGGCCAGTGTGAGCAGGGCTTTAAACGGGTCGTGTCGGGCCAATGGCCTCGGGTCTGGAGCACCGAGCCCAAAACACACTGTGTTTCCACTGTCGGGCCAGTGTGAGCAGGGCTTTAAACGGGTCGTGTCGGGCCAATGGCCTCGGGTCTGGAGCACCGAGCCCAAAACACACTGTGTTTCCACTGTCGGACCAGTGTGAGCAGGGCTTTAAACGGGCCGTGTCGGGCCAATGGCCTCGGGTCTGAAGCACCGAGCCCAAAACACACTGTGTTTCCACTGTCGGGCCAGTGTGAGCAGGGCTTTAAACGGGTCGTGTCGGGCCAATAGCCTCGGGTCTGGAGCACCGAGCCCAAAACACACTGTGTTTCCACTGTCGGGCCAGTGTGAGCAGGGCTTTAAACGGGTCGTGTCGGGCCAATAGCCTCGGGTCTGGAGCACCGAGCCCAAAACACACTGTGTTTCCACTGTCGGGCCAGTGTGAGCAGGGCTTTAAACGGGTCGTGTCGGGCCAATAGCCTCGGGTCTGGAGCACCGAGCCCAAAACACACTGTGTTTCCACTGTCGGGCCAGTGTGAGCAGGGCTTTAAACGGGTCGTGTCGGGCCAATAGCCTCGGGTCTGGAGCACCGAGCCCAAAACACACTGTGTTTCCACTGTCGGGCCAGTGTGAGCAGGGCTTTAAACGGGTCGTGTCGGGCCAATAGCCTCGGGTCTGGAGCACCGAGCCCAAAACACACTGTGTTTCCACTGTCGGGCCAGTGCGAGCAGGGCTTTAAACGGGTCGTGTCGGGCCAATAGCCTCGGGTCTGGAGCACCGAGCCCAAAACACACTGTGTTTCCACTGTCGGGCCAGTGTGAGCAGGGCTTTAAACGGGTCGTGTCGGGCCAATAGCCTCGGGTCTGGAGCACCGAGCCCAAAACACACTGTGTTTCCACTGTCGGGCCAGTGTGAGCAGGGCTTTAAACGGGTCGTGTCGGGCCAATAGCCTCGGGTCTGGAGCACCGAGCCCAAAACACACTGTGTTTCCACTGTCGGGCCAGTGTGAGCAGGGCTTTAAACGGGCCGTGTCGGGCCAATAGCCTCGGGTCTGGAGCACCGAGCCCAAAACACACTGTGTTTCCACTGTCGGGCCAGTGTGAGCAGGGCTTTAAACGGGTCGTGTCGGGCTAATACACACACCCATCATTCACCAACAAATGGAAGTTTTATCAGAAAACTATCAGAAAGAATTCACTGGAAACAGCGAGATCGCAAAACAAACATGATAAAACCGACCGTTTGCTGGCATTTGTGTTGTTTACTTAAAGCTTTAAAACCCAAGCACTGATGTTTTACCACAGGTTTACAGTAATAAGTGATACATTGATCATAATGAATTAACTTGTGTCAAAACTGCACATTAATCACAGAAATAAAATCGTTTACCGTTATTTCACAAAAGAAAGTCGCATCTGTTTCTGTTTATTTGTTACAGGACATGCATCACATTTAGAAAGAATGATAATTTCTACAAATATGCCACCAGAAATATGACCTGAGGAGCTTTAGCATCTCTCCCAGTACAGGGGTATTATCAGTCAGAGAAACAGAGGAAGCTCCTGAAAAAAAAAAAAAAAGTTGCTTTATTTCATGATCGGCTATGCAGAGCTAAATATGGACATCAGACAGTCCGGTATAAAGAGACGAGACGTACTGACAGATAAAATAAAAACATGATTGTGATAGCCTTTATGGTTTGTCTGATTTCTTCAAACGGTCATATTTGGACCAAGGTATTGGGCGGGGCAGAAACCCTGGCCGCTGGCCCCGAGGACGCCCCGGCGAGGCCCGATCAAGCCCCGGGAGTGACAGTGGAAACATGACTGGCCCGACAGTGGAAACATGGCTAGTGAAAGCACACACACAGCTGTCCAGAGGCCTTGGGGAACAATAGTGAGTCAGTGGTGTGTGTGAGCAGGGGGAAGGGTGTGTGTGAGCAGACCTGAGTCATCCTAAACACAGATCACATTAGCACAGCCATCCCAAAACTACTGCCATGCTAACTTCCACAGCCTTCATGCCAAACAAGCCCGACACTAGTCTGACTGCTCCAGACGCGAGCACAACCTGGCTGGACGAGAGAATGAAACACTTCTGCCAGCCCTGAGCTGACCTCAGCATAACACACACCGTACAGTCACACACTGCTGCAGTTATACTCAGATCTCGAGAAGAAAACATGAGTGTTCTGGGTAGTTCACTAGCCCAAGCCTAAAGAGCCCACTCGCGAGTCACTATAGGACTCTGGTTAGGGATGTGAATAATTAAATCAATCTCCGATTAATCAGATTTAATCATTTAGTAGGGATGCACAATATATCAGCCACCATATCGGTATCGGCCGATACATGTTCATTTCTACTATGTTGTCGGAAAATTTGGCCGATATATTAAAGCTGATAAATAATGTATTTCCTTCAGCTGAGACACTTCAGATGCGCACTGTTCAACAGGACGGTTTTGAATTGCTTGAAATATGATTGGAATCACTTCAGAACAGGAAATTACGGTTCAGTGTAAGTCTGTCATATCGGCTACATAAAATTATAATGAGAACATAATGTGTGTTTGGGACAAGGCTTTTAATGGTGAGTCTTGTTTTTGTAATCAGGCTCTCTCTCAAAAAATAAATAAAAAGGATCAAGATTCATCGGTCAATATATCGGTTATCTGCTTCCAAATTTAAAGAATTATTGGTAATCGGTATCAACTACAGTTGCAACTGCGCGAACATGATTTTAGAGCACATTTTACAATTACGGTAGTCTCAGTTAACAGTAGCTGCGTCTCTATTACAGATTTTGCGCAAAACTTTTGCGATATTTTCTAAACGTCGATAAAAAACGATTGCGAAATGCCGTTTCCACTAACCGATGTTATGCGACTAAAACGTCTTTTTTTTCCTTTCGCGATTAGTCATTCCAACAATCATGGCGACTGATGTTAGTAGTTTACATTAAATCTCAGCCACAGAACTAGCCATTATTGTAATGGAAGGAGACGTAGGTGTGTATCCAAGCTTTAATGGCAAGGAAAGCCTCGTGCACTGGGAGCTCGTGCACTGGGAGCTCGTGCACTGGGAGCTCTTGCACTGGGAGCTCGTGCACTGGGAGCTCTTGCACTGGGAGCTCGTGCACTGGGAGCTCGTGCACTGGGAGCTCGTGCACTGGGAGCTCTTGCACTGGCAGCGGCACACATGAGGAGTTTCTGGGTGACAGTCAATCAACAGCTTTCACAAACGACTTTCAGAATAAATGTCTCGCATCAGAAAAACATTTAGAATTATGTTTTTATGTTGTTGTTGTTTCTTTGATCACACACTCCACCATGACCCACTCAAAACGGTCTTGCGACCCACTTTCGGGTCACGACCCGCTGGTTCTGGATGCAATGTACTATCTAGCTGGCACTAGCCTAGCGGGTCACGTCAACAGCCTTAATTATAGTTTCACACAAAAATGAAAATACCGCCATCATTTAACTCACCCTTGTGTCATTCCATAAGCCTTTTGTTCATCTTTAAAACACAAATAAAGATTGTTTTAAATGAAACCAGTCCATTCATCCAAAACTTTGATGCTTCAAAATGTTCATAAAGACCTCAAAAAAGTAATCCATACGAGTTGAGCTGTTTAATCAGTCTTCTGAAGACAAACGATCGCATGATGAACAGACCATATATAAATATTGATAGAGCACATCAAATATGGTCAACGGCTCTTCACATCAAACACACACACCTGACCATATCTGATGAGCTCCATGTAGTCTGGAATGACAATGGGGAGTAAATACACATTTTCACTTGTGGATAAACCACTCTTACTGTCCTAGATGACACAAAAGAAAACCTAGAGTTAAAAGGCTGATCTATAAGAATCAAGCTTTCCATTTCCATATTTATTCCTCTAGTCTAGAAAATGTAGTTAAAAGAAACACAAGCCAGTTCCACTCTTGAGATCCACAGAGCGGCTCCTGTAACTGCATTGAGCTCGCGAGCGAGAACACACACAGGAGGATTGGCAGGACGGCCACAGCCTCAGCATGACTACATCCCAGCATGTCGAAACATTCCCACAGCCAAACCTGCAGAGTGACTGAATGACTGATGGACGGATCGGATCTAGACGGAGTGCTGAAGTGCGGTGGGACTAGTCAATCCCAGCTTGATATTAAATGAGCTCAGGTGTTTAGATGTGTCATGTACAAGTGTTCGGTTTATGGGTTCAGGCTTAGTTTATTACTGACCCGAATCAAATGAACGGTTCATGAAATGAATCCTCGTAGCTCAGTGTGTTTCAGCCACCGCTCCGTCAACTTCACCAGAACACGAACACTTCTAGCCATGTAGACTATTAAACATCATGCTATTGTGTTAGCTGTGTGCGCACGCGGTCTGTGGGTGCTGTAAAGTCAGCGTGAAGTGGAAATGCCATTGGCCTCTTCTTTCCCACTGTGATTATCTGTGAAGAGGGGAAGAGAGGCTCTGGATTTGTCTGTCGAGAATTTATTGGATTGTAGAAAGTGTTGTATTGCTGAACTGACACTCGTACGGCCATTCTGTAACTGTATTGTCCATCAGAGATGAAGTATAGCGAGCGGAAGGGACACGTTAATGTTTAAAGGTTACGAGGCTGAACAGCACAATTGCAGATAAATTAAAAATAAAAAATGTTGTTATTATCTCTACGATTTTTTTTTTATCTCTGAGTGAATGATTCAATGACTCACTCATAAAGTGTTCACTTGTTTCATTACTGGATGAATCAGTGTTTTCCAACGAATCTCTCGAATGAATGATGATGAGGATGATGATGATGATGATGATTCAATGACAAATACATTTATCGCTTGCCGCCACCTACTGGTGTAACCGTGTAATAGACGCAATCTTTATTTAAAGCCTCAAGTTACTTTCATAAGGTGATTTACTCTATTTTAATCACTACCGTTGTCATCAGTGTTTATATCTGAACTATAAACTTTTGTCCCAGTGCTTCTGTGATAATCTGAACTATTGTAAGACATAGCCTAATGATACGGTGAGGTTGAAAAGACTGTTTATGAAGCGGTTTCATATCTATACATGACAACGGCTCTCTGGATCAGAACACGGATCTGAACGTCCCTGTGATCAGAGGTTTAATAGACATAAGAGCCGAATCGCTGTGGAATAACTTCGAGTGTGTGCTTGAATCAAGATCACAATCTTTTAACGATAATCGTGCAGGTCTATTATGAGGGCACATATTTAGAATTAGCAATCATTTCCCAAAATGTAATTTTGTGTTTGTGTGGGTGTTTTCTGACAACCGGTAATGTCGAGCCCTGTAAAAACTGCAACATCATATAATTCTTTTAAATAATTTAGAAGTGTCAATTTTGAGATCATGGTGATTTTGAAGAAAACGGCTGACCCCAGATCAAGAGTAGTAATGCAGCAGCGGTCTGAAGAGAGTGGGCAAGATAGCTAAACTGCTAGCGAGATCAGCTAGCTCGTTTCCGACACAGAATTAAAAATAATCATCATTTTCATCTCACAAGTCTAACTGTTTTTCTCAGAATTGCGTGACAAAGTCACAATTCTGAGGGAAAAAAGTCAGTCTTTTTTCCCTCAGAACTGGACTTTATAACTCGCAATTGCGAGTATATATCTCACAATTCTGAGAAAAGATGTCGAGATATAAACTCACAATTGCGAGAAAAAGTCAGAATTGTGAGTTTCTCACAATTCTGACTTTATAACTTGCAATTCTGAGAAATAGTCAAAATTGCGAGATGTAAACAATTGTGAGATAAAACAAAAAAACAAAAAAAAACAATTATCTTTTAAAATGTTTTATTCTGTGGCGGAAACGAGCTTCCATAGCTAGCTACACATCTGACTAAAACTTATAAAAAAGAAAAGAGATTGGCTCGGGCTGTAGTTGAACTGTGCTCATCTCTAGAGCAATATAACCCTCGACACTGAAGTCAGCTGACGTTAGAAACGCACCAGTACGCAACAGCACCGTAAGCCCGAACTGAAGACGCATGTGTCTCTGGAGAAGATGCTGTTTCAACAGATGCTCAGGGGAATTAGCCAGCTAGCAGATGTTATAGATGGACTCACTCATCAACACCATGCTCTGATCAGCTCTGTTTGCTGGTTTCTAGCTGTACAGTCTCAGTTTAATGTTATAAATCTGCACTCATGACTTGTCTCTGCAGTGTTGCTCATGGCCTACGGTGCGCAGTGTGTTAGTACTGCTAAACTACAAGCCATCAGTTTCAGAAGCTTTCATCACTATACACTGCTCTCAGTGCCACCGTTTCAATCAATAGCCCTGTCGCAATAACTTTACAGAGAACAGCGTGGGAAGGAAGTCACAGGACCCCTGTTTTTAAAGTCACCACGAAATCAACATGTGTTTTATGGAATATTTCAGTGTTTATTCTAAATGATTTATCGCTGCACATCATCATTAGTGTTAATAATCTCGACTCAGAATAAGTTCCTCTTGCAGCATCTCTCCTCTTCTCTGATGACAAGGGCGGAGCTATAACCTGTCACTCACATGAGATCAGCCAATAGCAAACCACAACTATTCAATCAATTCCCCACAGACACAATCAAGCCCCGCCCACATTTGCTCTTGTTCCTGAAGCGTTTCACTCGGATATACGACACTATAGAGGAGAAAAGACCAGCGCAACTTCCCCTTCATGACGAGTTTAATTTCAGAACTGCACTAGATACTTATTTTTAGCAAAAACTGCTAAACAACATGTTTAATTTGTTAAACTCATTTGACAAGTATAAGAAATAAACGCAAAAGGATTGTTTGAGTTGAGTATTGTGCATTTTTTCCTATTTCTTATTAGTTGTTTAATTGTAACAATTAAAAAAAATGGCTAAATATTTCTTAGTTATATAATTTATCTAACGCAATGACATTCACGCTTGACTATTTCTGGAGTAAAAGTGAATCTGCCCAACAGAAGAACACAGAAACAGGGATGCGTTGAGAGAGTTCGGAAAGTGAACAAAAACAAACCCAGCCATGAGGTGATCATCCACTGATCTCTCACAACAAATGTGTCACACACACTCTGTGCACAGAGCTGATCATGTGACATGTGCAGGGCGCGTGCTCGTGCCAGGGTCACATGACCTCAGCGCCTGTTGCTGCCAGTGCCAACACACACACACACACACACACACACACACACACACACACACACACACACCTGCAGATGCTCTGCACCTGATGCCAGATGCTGAAACTGCTAAGACTAGTCTTACGAGTTAGTCATCACATTTTTTAGTTAGTTGAGTTCACAACTGTTTTAAGTCAGTGATATAGAAACTGAGATTGGTCTAAGTAGTAAGACTGATGCCACTTGGTCATAGTCTGATCAGCACTTCACATGTCCTCCTAGATGTAGTAAAGCTCAAGAAGTTAGTGTCTAAATCAAGCCATAAGTGACCCTGGATCACGTCACCGGTCTCGAGTCGCACGGGTTTATCTGTGGCAATAGCCAACAATACAGTGTATGGGTCAAAATTATTCTAATGATTTTTGGCATAAAAGAAAAATCTATATTAAGTAAAGATCATGAAGATATTCTGTAAATTTCCCACCGTAAATATATAAAACATGTATTTGTGTGAGTGAATGCAGCACAATCTCCAACATTAATGCACAACTTTAAAGGAGATTTTCTTAATGTTTTGATTTTTTTGCACCCTCAGATGTTCAATAGTGGTATCTCGACCAAATATTGTCTATCATAACAAATCACACATCAATGGCAAGATTATTTATCCAGCTTTCAGATGATGTATAAATATCAATTTAAAAGAAATTGTCCTATGTGACTGGTTTTGTGGTCCAGAGTCACATATGAGATTTGAACCTAGTCATGTGACCCACAGGAACCTCACAAGCCCGTCCACTCCACACACACACACACACACTCACCGCGATCAGCGTGTTGTTCCTGCTCTGCTCCCCAGGCTCCTCCGCGCCTCCCCCGGCGCTGGTGCCTCTGTGCCCCGCGGGCTCCGCGCTCGCTGCCGCGGGCTGCCGGTGCTTGCTCGACCGCTTGGCCTTGGTCTGCAGGCACCGCTGGTGCAGCGCGAAGGTCTGCTGCCGCTCCATCTCCTGCCGCTCCACCGCGTGGCTCTGGTAGCGGCTCTCGCAGCCCGTGTGATGCCGGCGGAAGAGCTCGATGCGCCGCCGCAGCCGCTCCATCACCGCGTTGTGCCGCGGCACCACATAATCCGCCATCATCCGCGTCACGACGCGTCTGGATACTGGCAGCAACTCTCACACTGATCGTGCCGTTCGTGTTCGCGAGCGTCTCTTTACAAAACACACTCCACTGACTCCATTATCTGCACTATCTCCTCCTTACACAACAAAAGACTGGGCGCATAGTTCAGACGAGAGCGCTGATATTCAGAAATAACGCGTGTAAAGTTTGCTTTAACTAACGTTACACTGATTACTGAAGTATGTTCAAGTCTAGGGTCCTGACACAAGACAGAGTGAAGTTAAAACCGCGGTTTTATGAATGAAAGAGTTCACAAACACTGATAAATTATTCATTTTAGAAGTTGCATTTGTTTAGACGTGAATGCAATTTAGAGGAAAGTTTGAAAAGACTCATAAGTTTTACTTTGAGGAGTTTCTATTTAAACCCTTTACAATAATATTTACCTCAGGTTTAGGCTTATTTGTTCACAACACGTCGTTAAATCGAGCAAGAACAGCAACAACAAAAAATCAACAACTTAAAAATAAACGTTTTTTTCGCCTCACAGTTTTAGTTTGACAAAAGACGCACTTGAGATAAAACCCCATCGACGAAAGGTTAGAAAGTGCCGCTTTAAACCGCGTACATCACATCCATTCCGCCCTAGAACACAGACTTGGAGAGTAACAAGCGAGTTTTAGCAGTAAAAGTAACTTTTAAAGTAGCAGCGCGGCTAACAGCTGATCCTCACAGTTACATTACAGCTACGGATGTAGCTTAGCCGGAATGCTAACTACCTCTCGAACAAAGCATTATAAACTCACTTTCTTTCAAAAGCGCGTTAAAAGTCTTGAAGTTCACACAACCGACTCCTGTGGCCCGGTTGAGCTCGACACGAACCCGAGAAAGCGACCGGTGAGGGAGTAAACTCTGCCCTGCTGCGCTGTCTCTATTGTTTTCCAGTCTTCGGGCAGTTGCTGGTCGCCATCTTGTAACTATGTTTTTTTCTTTTTTCCTCAGTTTTTTTTATGCGCGCGCTGTGAGTGACAGGTCACCCGAGCAATCGCTGGACACACACACTCACACTCACACATTCCTCAGCACATGCGATATGCCTTATTGTTCTCACACCTTACTACAACACTTTGAGCTTTAAATGGGGGGAAATAATGCAGCCTAGATCAAAAAGATGAAATTGTGGTAATGTTTTTTTTTTTTTTTTTGCCACCATTAGGATTTTACAGTAGCAACAACTATTAACTAATGCATTTTGGCAGAAAATGTGGTTATTTAAACAAATATCTACTTTTTTATAAATTCGTAGGATATTGATATTCCATACCTGGTTCCTGTCTGTCCACTATAGTTTGTGAAGGGTTTATTATTCGATTAAAGTTCCCAGAGCTCCGGTCTCTAGATTTCCTTCCCAGTGGAGGTCCAGACAATGCACTGTAAAAAAAAAAAAAAAAAGATATATATATATTCCTGATTTGTTATCACAATTTTGTATCTTTTGTCACATCAACTTAATGTAATTAATGTGGTTCAGATAACAATATTTTGAGTTTCTATTGATTAAACCAATCTCATTTGTTGTATTAACTCAAAATGTGAAGGCACCCAGGATAACTTAGCCTACTTTAAGTCAAACCAACAATGCTTTTTTTACAGTGTAATTTCCTTCGAGGCAGTCGTTGTAAAAGAAACAATCCTAAACACATTTAAACAATAAAAATTTAAACACACAAAATAAAAAAATGCTAAACATATTTAAACAAAATAGTCATCAAAGAATTTATACCAATATTTACCAAAAAAAAGTAAATATTTCTCCCAACTGGATATGAATATGAAAAGGTTAGACCAGGGGCCTGTACCATGATAGCGGTTGAACAAACTCCGGGTTACAGGATTAATTGTCAAAACCAAACCAATCCGACCGGTTTGCAGAGGCCGTGATGCTGATCATCCACTCTCTCCGGCTTGGATCCTGAGTTTAGGAGTTCAGGAGTGACATCAGCAGCGGACAGCCAATCACAGGCTGAGAAAGAGTGAAACTGAGACTCAGAAGATTCACTTCTCTCTTCTGCAGAATATCACGAGACTGAAGAATATTAAGAATTTAATCAGATTTACACAGAAAATAGCTGTCTATGAAAGAGGACGACTAAGAAAAAGTTGTGAAGTTATTTTATACAGTTGATAAAGGTATAGAGAGAATTGAACATTAAAGCTCATGTAGTCATTTTATAGCTTTATCTAATGATTCTAAAGTGTATTTATATATATTTATTGATTTAAACTGTGCGTAATAATTGATCAACTAAAATTGTACATGCGTGATCGATTAAGGGTATAATAATTAAATATCTATATCATACAAAATTATTATTCTAAATAATTTTGTGTATAAAAATCATTTGCTGTAGTGATCTATAATGTGGAGTAGAAACAGGTGGAGTGACTCATCAGACATGTGACGCTTTGCTCACAGCTGATTGGTCCAGGTTCGGTTTGAGCCCTCTCACCTGGAACATCACCTGACCCGGACCAGGTTAGCCGTGGAGCGCGAGTTACTATGGCGATGAACACGCTAAAAGCCAAACCACGTTCATAGTGCCTAAAACTCAGGGTTGGAGCAAACTAACCTGACACACACCTGGATATCCTCCTGAACCGGCTTCAGCGCAGGCCCTGGGGTTTCATCAGGTTACTTTTATTATTCTACATTTAGACACCTACACAATATTTAGACAGCACATTTACACAATACAATATTTTCATGACTTGTTATCTTTTGTCAAATTAACTTTTAAAGTTAATTTAACAAATGTGGGCAAATGAACAAATTACCTAGCTAATTAATGTGCTTCAGATAGGCCTAACACAATATTTTGAGTTTCTTCTTATTAAACCAATCTCCTTTGTTGTATCAACTCAAAACTTTTATTTCAATGAACTCAAAATACATCTTTACTTCTTTTTATCTCAGAATTGCATGATATAAAGATGTAAACTCACAATTGTGAGAGAAAAAGTCGCAATTACCTTTTAAAATGTTTTATTATGTGGTGTAAACAAGCATCAGTAAATACATAGCCTACACTGTACAAAAGTAGGTCTATTGTTGGTTTAACCTAAAAAAGTAAGTGACCTGGTTGCCTTAAAATTTTGAGTTCATTGAAATAAAAATTTTGAGTTGATACAACAAAGGAGATTGGTTTAATAAAAAGAAACTCAAAATATTGTGTTAGGCCTATCTGAAGCACATTAATTAGCTAATTTGTTAATTTGTCCACATTTGTTAAATGAACTTTAAAAGTTAAAAAATCGCAATTACCTTTTTTGTTTTTTTCTTCTGTGTCGTAAACAAGCTTCCATAAACACATTGGCCTTGGACTGAGAAAACACAGGGGTTTGCCTCTTTAGAACAGTACGGACCCTTTTTATATGTTCACAGTAATCAAACTCAAAGTAATAAACTACTAAAAACAAACAACGTACTTAATCTATGATCAAAACTCTCATCAAAACAAATTAGTAAAAGTATTTTGTCTTCTCTTGTCTTCCCTTGCCATCTATAAAATAATTAAAAAAATTATAACATTGTAATATGCTCTTAATATGCTGATTAATACTGGGATATAAATGGGAAAAAAATAGCCGTGTAATTAAGGTGCCATGCGTCACAAACCTGGTGTAGTCAAACACTCAGAGTCTGTGTGACAGAGGACAATTATTACATTATTGTTTTGTATATATATATATTAAAAATCCAGTAATATTGTGAAATATTATTCTAATGTAAAACATCTGTTTTCTATTTTAATATATTTTAAACTGTAATTTATTCCTGTGATCAAAGCTGAATGTTCAGCATCATTACTCCAGTCTTCAGAGTCACATGATCCTTCAGAAATCACTCTAATATGAGTATTTGATGCTTAAGAGACATTTATGATTATTATCAGTGTTGAAAACAGTTATTTACATTTTTGTTTCAGGATTTGCCGAATAGGAAGATCAAAAGAACAGCGTTTATCTGAAATAGAAGCTCTTGTAACTCTGTTTTCCGGCTGCTCTCTTCATTCGGCGGGACTGGGAGATTCCCCAGTTTCTGTGAGATGAAAACACTGATGATCTGAAAGAAGCGGAAGTGTTTGCAGAACTCCTACAGTCTCCGTGTGATGACCCAGCGCTGCTCTGATGGTGTGAAACTCAGTTATGAAACTCACTTCCAGAAATAGCTCTTCCTTTAACCCAATAACTGCTGAGATCAGCGATTCGCATCTCGGAGAGCTATTTTTAAATCCATCCAGTATTTATGGATCCAGTCCTCCGTGCCAGCCAGTTTCCACAGATAGCGCTCGGAGATACGAGTCTAGATTTAGGAGGTTTCCACTGTCCTCAGATAAACAGAGAGAGAGAGAGTGGCCGAGACTCAACTCGCTATATTTCATGTATTTAAACCTCAACATCAATCAAATGTTTTATTACTTGCAGGACCTGAAGTGTCCGAACATCACTGGTCTGCTTATCTTCTAGGTCCAGTTTAACAGGATAATAAGCATAGGCTACACACATTCACACACGTCTGAGGTCACATGCTCATACCTATTTATTATATATTTATTTGTCTATATATCTGCTATCAGTTCATAAGCACATCTGATGGGGAAGCCCCTCTGTATTACAGAGTTGGGTCAGCAGGAGACAGTGGTTATGATCAGAACCCTTTAACATCACATCTCTATGACATCTCCATCTGTGTGTCACAGCACACGTCATTCATCTCTATATCAGACACAATGACAGATCACTTCTCACATCCACAGATGAACTTCTCATCTGACATTCAGACTGAGTCACTGACAAGTGTGTGTGTGTGTGTGTGTGTGTGTGTGTGTGTGTGTGTGTGTGCAGAGGTGGGCACAAATACATCAAAAACTATTTTGTTACAAACTACAAATACTGGCTCATGAAATGTAACAAAATAAAATACAAAATACTGATGTGAAAAATGTATTTAAATAAAATACAAATAATTAGTATTTTGAAAATACAAAAATACTCCCACAATAATCTTAAAGGGTTAGTTCACCCAAAAATGAAAATTCTGTCAGTAATTACTCTCCCTCATGTTGTTCCAACCCCTTAAGACCTTCGTTCATCTTCGGAACACAAATTAAGATATTTTTGATTAAATCTGAGAGCTGGATCACTTCTCCATAGTCTTCTAAGTGATTGAAACTTGCTGGCCCAGAAAATGTATTAAAGACATCGTTAATATAGTCCAAGTGCCTACAGTGGCTCAATCTTAAGTTTATAAAGCGACGAGAATACTTTTTGTGCGCAAAAACAAAACAAAAATAACGACTTTATTCCACTATTCATATCCTTCTCTCTGGGCCTCTAGTTAGCTCACGTAGTGTTTTAGCGCAGCGCGTCTGTGTTGTACGTCACACGCATCACACACATGACCGGCGTCGCCCAATAATGAGCCTACGTGTGACGTACAACACAGACGCGCTGCGCAGTTATACTATGTAAAAACACTCAAGTCCCAGAGAGAAGGAAATGAAAAGTGGAATAAAGTTGTTATTTTTTTAGCGCACAAAAAGTATTCTCGTCGCTTTATAAACTTAAGATTGAGCCACTGTAGTCACTTGGACTATATTAACGAAGTCTTTAATACATTTTCTGGGCCAGCAAGTTATACTGTCTTAGAAGCCTATGGAGGAGTGATCCAGCTCTCAGATTTAATCAAAAATATCTTAATTTGTGTTCTGAAGATGAACGAAGGTCTTACGGGGTTGGAACAACATGAGGGTGAGTAATTACTGACAGAATTTTCATTTTTGGGTGAACTAACCCTATAATGCCGTTTTTAAGAGGAGCAGCACCACTTCTCCTGAGTTCAAAACTCATTCACTTCTTGGAGGGAGCCTGATCTACAGGGTGTCACGTGATTTTTGTGCATCTAACCCGGACATTGCCATTGCCAACATCAGACCGAAAATATGGCAATTGGCAATCATTTACTATGGTGATAAGCATATGGTGATTTTTCTTAAGTATTTAAGTATTTGAAATACTCTAAATACACTCCCTCAAAATATTTTGTTACAAACTAAATTTTATTTAAAAACTACATTTTATTTTTTCCACACCTGCAAAACACAAATTACAAAATACACTAAAGTAATTAAATACGTATTTAAAATACATTTAATTGAAATACTGCCCATGTTTGTGAGTGTGTGTGTGTGTGTGAGAGAGAGTGGGTGAGTGTGTGAGTGAGTGTGTGAGTGTGAGACAGTGAGTGTGTGTGAGTGAGTGAGTGTGAGAGAGTGAGTGTGTGTGAGAGTGTGTGTGAGAGAGTGAGTGAATGTGAGTGAGTGAGTGAGTGAGTGTGAGAGAGAGTGAGTGAATGTGAGAGAGTGAGTGAGTGAGTGTGAGAGAGAGAGAGTGAATGTGAGAGAGTGAGTGAGTGAGTGAGTGTGAGAGAGAGTGAGTGAATGTGAGAGAGTGAGTGAGTGAGTGAGTGTGAGAGAGTGAGTGAATGAGTGTGAGAGAGTGAGTGAATGTGAGAGAGTGAGTGAGTGAGTGAGAGAGAGTGAGTGAGTGAGTGAGAGAGAGTGAGTGTGAGAGAGAGTGAATGTGAGAGAGTGAGTGAGTGAGTGAGTGAGTGTGAGAGAGAGTGAGTGAATGTGAGAGAGTGAGTGAGTGAGTGTGAGAGAGAGTGAGTGAATGTGAGAGAGTGAGTGAGTGTGTGAGTGAGTGTGAGAGAGTGAGTGTGTGTGAGTGAGTGTGAGTGAGTGAGTGTGAGAGAGTGAGTGAGTGAGTGTGAGAGAGTGAGTGTGTGTGTGTGAGTGAGTGTGTGTGAGTGAATGTGAGAGAGTGAGTGAGTGAATGTGAGAGAGTGAGTGAGTGTGAGTGAGTGAATGTGAGAGAGTGAGTGTGTGTGTGTGTGTGAGTGAATGTGAGAGTGAGTGTGAGAGTGTGTGTGTGTGTGTGTGTGTGAGAGTGAGTGAGTGTGAGAGAGTGAGTGTGTGTGAGTGAGTGAATGAGTGTGAGAGAGTGTGTGAGTGAGTGAGTGTGAGTGAGAGAGTGAGAGTGTGAGTGAATGTGAGTGAGTGTGTGTGAGTGAGAGAGTGTGTGTGTGTGTGTGAGAGAGTGTATTGTGTAATCATTCCTAAAAGGGTGACCTTCCTTTTAATAAAATATTATATCAGGGATGAAGAGAATGAAACTTTAGAAACAATATTTTACAGTGTCCTACGTGTAGTTACCACAGTAATAACTATACATTATATAAACCACATCCTATAGTAAGGACATCACTTTTGCTCAGTACTTATGTGTGTAATTACACTAATAATATCCGGTTACACTATTTTAAGGTGTCATTGTTACAGTGTAATTACACATTTAAGTGCTGAGTGATATTAATAAACTACATGTACTTACTATAGGGTTTGGGTTGAGGGTTAGTTGCATGTAATTATGCATAATTTACTGTCATTACTACGGTAAGTACATGTAACATGTAAGAAGGACTTCAGATCTAAAGCTAGTTCAGCACATCCCTCTTCAAACATTCAACACGTGTTATAGTTCACACTGACATCAGTGATGTCATCCACTAGTGCACAAGTCAAGCAGGACACAGAGAGCCACACACCTGTCGTTCATCAAATCATTTATTTTAGTTTGTGAGTAACATGATGGATTTTTCCCAGACCGTCCAGACTCATCATCATCCAGACTCATGATCTTCAAAGATGCCAGTAAATCACACAATGCATTGGTTTTCCATCCTTCTATCCATCAATCACCTACATGTGACACAATGGTAATCCAAAAGACAAAGAAAACAGAAAAGAAAGAAAGAAAAGCAGCCCAGATCACAGGTGTACAGACAGACAGACAGACAGACGGGACGTGTATCAGATATTAGCGTAGCAGCGCAGCAGCGATTAGCCTGTGTGTGTGTGTGGTGTGTGTGTGTTGTCCCTCAGTTACCTCAGAAAGTGCCAACTCTTCATTAGTCTCGGGGTAGAGCTCGCGTACGGCAGCTTGCACGCAGTAGTGCGCCATACTGAGAGTATAAACAAGTAACTTTAAGAACGCTAGCGATACGACGTGCGCTAGCTCACTTCAGATCAGGGAACGAGCCCCTCATAGTGCCTTTCTCGTGTCTTTGGGGATTTAGGGGCGGAGTCAAAGTGAGACGGGTGGAGGAAATGATTCAACGGCTTGCTTTACGCCCAGGCCAGCGCGTCACGCTCTCTCTGAGTGACACAGGAAAACAGAGCGAATCAAGGGTGAATCTCACTCCGTCTGCACGCTTCATCGGAAAAGCAATTTAACCACACGATTTAAATGGTAAAGCATTTATGTGCTCGTCAAGTCAAATGCAAATCATAACCGTCCTGAAACAGGCAGTGACGCATCACTCGTCCGCCTTCGGGCTGAAGCGTGGCTTCATGAGATTCACCCTCACACATTTGAATTGGAAATATCTTCGATTGAACGGTCGCTTAGTCCTCGTTCTCATGTTGTGTGAGCGTGATTGGTGCAGTGAGACGGGAAGCTGCTGCTGCTGCTGCTGGACAGGATATGACATCACAGTTCACCAGTTATGATCAGCTGACCTGCTGTTTTTGGGCTGGACAGGTTAGAGTCAGTTCAAGAGAAAACACATCTGTACAGCGGTCCATGATTTAGTAAAAAGTCCATTTGAATAGCAAAAACAATTGAAAAAAACAAACGTATTAGACACAAAAAAACTCACAGTACATTCACAGAAAAAAATATTAGCAAATCTTGTGTCCTACAAGTAAGGCAGTACACTACGAATCTAGCTGGCGTTCTCCCAGCATGCCTCACTGAGCTTCAGACAAAAGCACGAACCTCACGGGACAGAAAACATCTCGTTTATATGGTAAATCTAGGGGTGTGTGAGTGTGTGTGTGTGTTTATAGTTTATAACGCATGAGTCCGATCGTCTTGTCCTTCTATGGCTTCTGGAGTAACTCTAGAACTGAGGAATAAAGATGTTGGCCTGCAAACCTCACAATACCAAGTGTGCCTTAGTGTTGGGGTTCAGCAACACTGTCCGGAAGAGTGTGTGTGTGTGTGTGTGTGTGTGTGTGTGTGTGTGTGTGAGACAGCCGAGAGGGGGAATGGGATCTACACGCGAGCGTCAGATGATCAGTTCAGGAATGGTAACAAAGATTGCGTTTCCTTTTTAGTTATGGAGAAAGTTTCTATGCTATTCAATGGTCATGTGACCATCAGCATCCTCAAGAGCGCTTGAGGAGGCGTGTGATTGGCTGAGAGCGCCGGCTTCTCTCAGAGCGAGGGAACGAGGGATGAGGAGGAGGAGGAGAGGAGAGAGGGATGGTGGCATACGCTTCAGGAGAGGAACTGTAGTCCATCAGTCCTTTCGTGCTTTCCTGTTTCTGGGAGACCTTCTCAGAACGTCGTCCTCAGATTTCTGCACAACACACAAGCATGAGGATCAGAACGGGCTCTGGTTGGAGAACACATGACTATGAACACGTAAAGGTCACAGGAATCAAATGTTCGTGATATTGAAGATGAACATGCACTGGAACAAAGCTCCTCAGATGGACTGGATTATCCAGACAGAGGATGATCACGCGAGTCTCATACGATCACCAGAGTGTCATCACTGGCTGCACGCTCCTCATAATGCGCTTATAATGAGGCTTTGGCAGTAATGCGACTAAACTGTAACGCATGTAAATGCACCACACAAACCTAATGTGTGCGGTTAAGCTCATAATCGCAGTAAATATGTGGTGTATGATGTTTAATCCAGTAAACCGGCTTGTCACCGTGTCCTAACGACACGCGACGCACATTTCAGAGACGGTTTATATTTTTCTGCGGTTCTGACTGTTCTGACTGGCTGACTCCGCCCACACGCTGTTCTGACTGGCTGACTCCGCCCTCACACTGCTCTGATTGGCTGACTCCACCCACACGCTGCTGATTGACTGACTCCGCCCACATATGTTATGATTGCCTGACTCCACCCACATGCTGTTCTGATTGACTAACTCCGCCCACACGCTGTTCTGACTGTCTGACTCCGCCCTCACACTGCTCTGATTGGCTGACTCCGCCCACATGCTGTTCTGATTGACTGACTCCGCATTCACACTGCTCTGATTGGCTGACTCTGCCCACACTCTGTTCTGATTGGCTGTGGGTTTTGAGTGATTTTGACGCATCTGGCAGTCACGTCGCGTCTAGTGTGGACACGGTGTCAGGGTGTGTGCGATTACTGACAAACACAGGATCTCTATTTTCTGGGAGTTCCTCAGTAATGATTAGAGTGTGTCTGTACTTTGGCAGGTTCAGGACTCCTGAAGTTTCTGATATTCTGTGTGTTGGTCAGTTCACAGCAGTGACAGAAACAAAAGAACGAAGCATTTGACTGTCGTAACGAGTGAGTCATTGAATCATTCATTCAGCCGATTGGTTCACTCAGTAATGAAACGCCGCTGTGTGTCGCTCAGAGACGCGGATCAGTCCTGTGGCTCGGTACAAACTATCTTCATTTGAGAAATAGAGTAAAAACAGGCGATAGTGTCTAAAATGTAAGTCATTTATATATACAGTATTATATAGATATTATATATAACTATATTAAATGATATAAATATAAAGAGGTATTTTTACCCCTTATCTTGAATATTGAGGTCATTATAAAAGGATTTTACTAGAGTAAATCCCGCAGTGAAAGTGTGCGCTCTAAACGCACAAGTGCACTAGTCTAACCTACTAGACTACATGTAGTGTACGAGTGAAACTCTAGATGTGCTTTAGTGAAGTGAGGGACATTCTGGATAATGTCAGATCACACATCGTTAAAACAACAATAAAGATATCGCAGACGATATCACACAACCCCATGTGCGGCACGAGTGTAATGCAGTACTTATAATCAAAACCACTGATTTTGTCTTAAGGTTCAATAAACTTCCATTTCAACCATTTCTTTAAGTATTCATTCGCGTGTCAGGCTTTACAGGGTTAAGAGAGCCATTCAGATGTTAGAGTGACTCGGTGTGTCCAGGCTTTACCTCATGAGATGTGCTGTCGTCTTTGTGCTCGCTCTCGCCATCCTCCGCATCCTCCGCTTCTCCTGTCGAGTCCTCCTCTTCTTCACTCTTCTTCACTTCTGAGGAACACACACACACACACACACACACACACACACACACAGGTCAGATAACACAGCTCATCCTCCGTGAGTCCGAGAGACGAGGAAGAGTCTGATGCAGTTACTGTGACGCTCACATTTGAGCAGATGAAGAGATTAAAGGTGCAGTGTGTAATATTTAGGAGGATATTATATGTGTTCAGTGGTGTGTAAAGACCTTACATAATGAACCGTTGTGTTTTTATAACCTTAGAATGAGGCATTTCTCTCTACACACACCGCAGGTCTCCTTACATCCACATGTTTCTACAGTGGCCCTGAGCGGACAAATGTGTTTCGTCACTGTGTTGTTCTTCATGTAAAGAAGCTATAGCTAAAGTCAGCGGATAAAACACTGACACAATGATGAACAGGTGACAATAATCCTCACAATAACATATCGTTTTACTGAATCAAGTAAACCTAATTTCTTAATTAATCTTTGTAAGGAAACCTCATTGCTGAACTGGCTACTCTCTGCTGTCTCAGACGACGACATCACTTCCTGTCGGCCAGCGTAACTTCTGTTGGCTGCAATTCACAACCTCACCACTAGGGCTGCTAAACATCACACACTGCACTTTTAACAGTGAAGTAAGGTGTGTGTGTGTGTGTGTGTGTGTGTGTGGTGTCAGACCTGGCTCTTCCTCCTTGGGCTCCTCGTCCTCCTCAGCTCCATCCTTCACGTCTGGCTGAGGCTCGTCGGTCTTCTTGTATTCAGCAGCTGTGGACGCCGAGCTCTTCTGTGAGACACAGGAACACAGTTACCCTACAGGTCAACACTCAGGTCACACACACACACACACACACTCTCTCTCACACACACACACACACCTTCCCAGTGCAGCAGAAGACGATGATGAGCACCACAGGCAGAGCCACGGTGAGGACGTACACGACCCAGAGCCACGGTCTCTCTTCAGCAGCCGTTATCATCTGAGTCATCAGACCCGGCTGTGAACACACACACACACACTTTACTTACACGCATGGACAAGAGCCTCATGTGTTTTCATCATCATTAATAAGAGTAGAAAGCTCCAGGAGCTCAATGTGTCAGCAAACACATAAAACACACAATCGAGACAACGGATGGAAAATTATTATTATTATTATTAAACAAATTAAATCAACCATTTTTTATACAATATTCACAAAACTAGAAATAAAAGAATTGAAACTGAATCGATCTGAAAAATGTCGAACTTCAAAGAAATCTGTAAAAAAATGATTAGTCTGTAATCCGACTACAGTATTTTCCCGAATAAAAAAGCTCATGTAAAACACACACACTGTAAGCAACAGTTTCTCAAACACAGACCAGCTAATGATAATTACACGTTTAGTACACAATGAATATGAAATGAATATGACAGCAGTCATCTGGATAAAGCGCATCATAGTCTGAAATCAAGGATATAAAGTTGACTTTCGATCAACACAAATGAAGATTTTTTATGTCATAAAGGTTTGTTTATGCAATGAACGTACTGAATGTAGGCCTTTTCTCAAATAAACACTGAAACACACACATGCACAGAGCACATCAAACACGGGGAACGCAGAAGCTCACATGTGAACACACCTCACTGGTTCTTGTGCTCGTTTGAGCATCGCTTTACCATGTGACATGCTTTATGTGCATTGATCGATTTTTATAAGTGAATAAAAGCCTAAATAAAACATTCCTATGTGATTTGAAGATATAAACTATAGTCTTACTGGCTTAAAACAACATGATTATTAAGGATTATTAAAGAGAGAATTTAGATTTTTGGGTGAACTGTCTCTTTAAGTCATTAACCCCTGACTGCACTGTTAACCTTCCAATCGAGTCTTTCGGCCATGTGACGAGCGGTTTAGGCT
Source organism: Scardinius erythrophthalmus (assembly GCF_964197995.2). Lineage (NCBI taxonomy): Eukaryota > Metazoa > Chordata > Actinopteri > Cypriniformes > Leuciscidae > Scardinius > Scardinius erythrophthalmus. The sequence goes on from NC_138233.1 coordinate 39,725,240, forward strand.
CGCTCACGCCGGGGAACAGGCCTCAGCGACTCTCAAACAGGCCACAAACACAGCATGGAGCCGCAGGCTTCTCTCAGGTCCTGTAGCCGGGGACAGAGCCGGCCCTCGAGGTTAACACGCAAGGCATGCCTGGAATCCAGCTTTGGGGGAAAAGGCATTTGCACAGGAGGAATTCTCATGAAATCCGGCTAATCCCAGAGTACACTGCGCTCACGGAGCCGGAGACATGCCCATGTGACCCACACAGCAGTGTGCTGATTGGCCCTCGCTCATGTGTGGATCAGTCATGTGACAGTAACCGCGACCCCCGCCGCTCTATTTTCAATGTTTTCAATTCATACCAAAAGCCTGAGGGCGCCCTCGCCGCCCTGTGCACAGTATTAGAACATGAAGAAGTGTCATAATCATGTGACAATCCAGGAAGCCTCGAACACACACACAGCTAACAACAGATCGCGCTGTAACTATGGCTGTAACATGGAGATACAGTCGTTTTGAAGACAATAAACATGTTTGCTATGATATTTGAGTTACCTGTGTTTTTCAATCCATGCCAGGTATTTCCATAATAATAGATTATATTTATAATGTAATGCTAATCTATATAGAATCGTTGTGCAGAACACTATCCAATAGTATATTTTCTGTCTGATTTTTTTATCTGAAGCCAAATTAGATCACAGAAAATTATTTAAAATACTCGATTTGCTTTATAAAGTAAGTTTATAAGCACAAAAATGGTTTTAATCTCATAAATTGTCGTGTATTGATGGTGTGCTAAGCTAACATGCTAGCTAGCCCTAGGTGCACCTGCCACCTAGAAGTTATATTTTTATTATTTTTTGAAAGCTTACTGAAATGTATCTTTATTCAAGAAATGCATTTGATACAGTTTAAAATGTAAGGGTGAACTTTGAGAAAAGAAATTAGTGACTGAAACCATATGAATAGCCTGTGAATAGCCAGTCGTTAGTAACTAATGCAGACAAAAGAAATGCATATTTACAGCCATAACCAGTCTGGAGAGGTGTGAATGTGTGCAGGGGGAGACTGAGACTGAATGGGGCTCGTTTGCACCACAAAACAATAAAGACAATATACTGGATAGATGGTTAGAAGATGACAATAAACATCATCAGTAGCATTTTAGCGTCAAATCAAAATAAAGTCACATGACATGGTCTTGAAAAACATTTCACTAAATACAGAGTTTTGGACTTATTATCTTAAGATTTGAAACATAAAATGTTTAGACATGTGGCTTTAGCTGTAGTGCATTTCTAGATTGCTCCAGTGCCAACTTCAATTTTATTTTCATGAGGATATTTCATTAAAAATAATTTCTAATAACTTTACAAAACTTTGAAGCTATTTATAACAATTTTTGTCATTATTAACTTACATCTACAGTGAGCTTACAGAACCATGTGTCCGAAATGTTGGTTTCTGCATGTAATGATGGAGCGCAGAATGAATTAATGCTCAACGAGAGAGAAATAAAACTCAGAGCCGCTGACATGCAGGAATATCACTCTTTTCATCAGGCTTTACTTCATTATGTTATCATGACAGTTTTTGATGTTTTGCCTCCAAAAGTATCATAGTGGAGCGGCTAAGTGCTTATGTTTGGCAGAATCGTTCAGTTTATGATACAAGCGTGAAAATTGGCATGAGCAGTCTCCATGGGTCACTTGACAAGAAAATTGTCCGAGCCACTTGAAATTTCAAGATGGCAGCCATTTTTCAAGATGGCCGACACCTTAGTGGAGCAGTTAAGTGATATAGTGGTTTATTTGGTGATACAAGCATGAAAATTGGCATGAGCAGTCTCTGTGGGTCACTTGACAATAAGCCACCTACAGCTACTTGAAATTTCAAGATGGCATAGTGTATAGTGTAAGTGTATAGTGCATCATTTGGGACACAGCTGTAGTATTCATGAAAGGAAAAGTGTCCATATGAGCTGCTACTCCACACACACACACGAGAGAGAGAAGAGGTGGTGTTAGATACCTCGGCGGCCCCCTCGGCAGCTTTCTTCAGGCCCCAGCCGTCGTTCGCCCAGCGCTCCGCCACACTGCGGTCAGAGCTGATGAAGAAGTTGTCGAAGAAGATGTCTGAGGACATGGACCAGAGCTCCAGCCCCACGGCACTGAACGCAGTCATGCGGAACGGGTGCAGGTCCTCAAAGAAGTCTGGGTTCGGGATCTTCCTGGGCTTCCACACGCCCTGACACACACACACACACATACACACACACAGTGTTACACCCTTCATTTAATAATCTCAGTGTAACACCCTTAATTTAATACTCAGAGCTATCAATATGGCTGAACCCAAAGTGTTTTTATTTGAATTAATCATGCAACGCTCTCTATAAATTAGGGATGCACCGATATAAAACATTTTTTGGCCGATACCAATAATTCTTTATATTTAAAAGCTGATAATCGTTATATATAAGCCAATAAATCTAAATCCAATCCAGTTTTTGATCTCCGAGCGCAAAAAGAGGCGTATAAGATGCTGTGGTCACCTGATAATTAGGGTTGTCGATCATGGGCGGCTTCCACTTGCCCTTGTAGTTTGGGTTGTCGATCATCGGCCTCTCCCACGGGCCGCATCCGGGCGCCGTCTCGCACACGGGATTGGGGATCTGAGGAGCTTCCCACTCGCCATCCATATCCTCATCCCTGAGAGAACACAAGATGAGCTCAGGTTCATATCTCTGCTCTCTTGCTTAAGGCTATAATTATACCAATTAAATCTAGATCACCACCCCAGGAGTGCTAATCTCTGCATTAACGTCAGTCACTCGATGCTGCATCTTCATTACAGCGCAGCACATTCACACTCATGCTTCACATGACCGTCTGACACCAAACCTCTCAGCTCTACCCAAATCTAGCGCTGTTTATAGTTTCAAGCCTGATGTTAATGTTCATAATGTCTTCACGCCGCATTTAGCGGATTACAGCTGTACGATACTATAGTTACATGTGACGATACAAACACACAGGGGAGGCTTGCTATATAGTACATATCTTAGGGTTGTGGGAAAAAACGATTCATATATGAATCACGATTCTCAAATTTCAAAAATCTATTTTTTAAAGTGTAAGACTTCTTTAACTTCGCAGTGCTAAGAGTCACTGAGGCTAATCACAATGCGCAATCTGTATGTGTGTGGATAAAGCTGCTTTATATGAAGAGCTGCCGATAATATTTACATTTTGCAAAAAACATAGTATTGCTTTACGCGAGTGTACTGGTAAAGTAGAATGTACTGCATATCCAACTTTAATAACATTTAAATATTCACTAAAAAGTGGCATTTTTAATAATAATAAAAATAGTAATATTTCATTTTTTATTTCCCCCACCCTCATGGCTTATGAGAATGTAAACTTGAGTTTTTCCAGAGCTGGAAAAAGTAATATTTTGATAAGACAAACAAGTATTAGTTTTGGTAGATTTTTAGTAATTGTGCATAAGACCAACGATATTTATTAATATTAAAAACAGTTTTTTTTTGTCCTGTGATGTAATGGAGAATGCGTTACCAGTCCTCAGGCTTGAGGGCTTCGGGGTCGCTGATGTACTCCGGCTCCTCATCCAACCAGCCGTCGGGCTTCACTGCGTCTTCATCAGGAATCTTAGCAGGAGCCTCTTCATCCCTGAGACACACACACACACACACACACACACACACACACACACACACACACACACACACACACACCATGAGGAAGTGGACAACAACTGATGATTCTGACCCACAGTACAACACACACTCTCACTAGTGGTGCAACGGATCACAAAATTCACCATTCGGATCATTTACGTTTTTTGAGCCAAGGATTGGATAATTTCTCGGATGAAAAAAAACACACACACATATACATATATATATATATATGGGGGGGGGTTGAACTTTGCTTTTCATTTATTACTTAAAGCTCACTTAAAGTTTTTTGATACCTCATCAAAAACTACTAGCCTAACTAATAAAGTTCACACATTCTTAAACAAGTGAACTACAGATTCAAGTGAACAGTCAGTAATAAAATAAGAACAAATACACAAATCACAAGCAGAGATGAAGACTAAATAACAAAGTTACAAAGTTTAACAGTAGTATTCAGGTACAGAAATTAATAAGCATAAATGTAAAATAACTATTTGTTCACTGTGTAAAATAAATAGTTACATGTTTGTTAAAGCTGTATTTTGTCATGACACAGACAACAGCAGGAATATTAGTCTACCGTCACTTTAAGACCGAATAAACTGACAGACGTTCTCTCAGCTGTTCACTTATACCCTGGTTACCCAGAGTTCTCACGAGAGCACAAGTTGAATCTGCTCAGCGAGTGACTCTGGCGTGAGTAATGATGCTCATTAAATATGGCCTTCGATCCGAGCTGCACCAATCACAGCGGGTTATCTGATAGAGGCGGGCCAGAGGCGAGATGACGACAGCGCTGTGACGTCGAAGTCATTAGTAAACATCGCTATGGCTGTGGATGAACACCAGTCGTTAGAAACGGCTTTGGCCGCTACAGTGAACGAGTTAGGCTTTTAATCTAAGACAGGAACAGAAGAGGGCGCTCGAATCCTTCCTTTGCAGGAAGGGTGTTTTTGCTGTTTCGCTGACCGGATACAGCAAGAGTCTAATTTAATGTGCGAGTCGCATGTGTATGGTCCACTCGTATCACGGATCAACTGCGATCTGTTGCACACCTAACTCACACACACTCACACACACACTCGCTCTCTCTCTCACCAGTCCTCAGGCTTGGCAGCGTCGGGGTCCTGGATCTTGGGTCTCTCGTCCCAGTCCTCTGGCTTCTGGTCGTCGGGGTCCTCGATCTCGGCGGGGGGGTTCACGGCGGGAGTGACATCACTCAGCAGATTCCCGCTGTTCACCACCGTCTGGTCGATCAGGATCTCAAAACTGTTATCCGGGTTCAACACTGCAGGAGAACACACACATGAAACCGTAAACACCCACTCGAAACAGGAGAACACATTTCAGACAGAGCATTTGCTTTGGTGTGGCGCGCGTGTGTGTGTGTGTGTGTGTGTGTGTACCCAGTGTGTAGAGGTGGGTCTTCTTGTCGGTGTAGTACGAGTGCAGGTCAGGTGTGTGTGTGTGTGTGTGTGTGTGTGTTGTTCAGGTGTGTGTGTGTGTGTGTGTGTGTACCCAGTGTGTAGAGGTGGGTCTTCTTGTCGGTGTAGTACGAGCGCAGGTCAGGTGTGTGTGTGTGTGTGTGTGTGTGTGTGTGTCTGTGTACCCAGTGTGTAGAGGTGGGTCTTGTCGGTGTAGTACGAGCGCAGGTCAGGTGTGTGTGTGTGTGTGTGTGTGTGTGTGTGTGTGTGTGTGTGTACCCAGTGTGTAGAGATGGGTCTTCTTGTCGGTGTAGTACGAGCGCAGGTCAGGTGTGTGTGTGTGTGTGTG
>NC_138233.1:39733200-39780700 GCF_964197995.2 Scardinius erythrophthalmus
AGGTGTGTGTGTGTGTGTGTGTGTGTGTGTGTACCCAGTGTGTAGAGGTGGGTCTTCTTGTCGGTGTAGTACGAGCGCAGGTCAGGTGTGTGTGTGTGTGTGTGTGTGTGTGTGCTGTACCCAGTGTGTAGAGGTGGGTCTTCTTGTCGGTGTAGTACGAGCGCAGGTCAGGTGTGTGTGTGTGTGTGTGTGTGTGTGTGTGTGTGTGTGTGTGTGTGTGTACCCAGTGTGTAGAGGTGGGTCTTCTTGTCGGTGTAGTACGAGCGCAGGTCAGGTGTGTGTGTGTGTGTGTGTGTGTGTGTGTGTGTGTGTGTGTGTGTACCCAGTGTGTAGAGGTGGGTCTTCTTGTCGGTGTAGTACGAGCGCAGGTCAGGTGTGTGTGTGTGTGTGTGTGTGTGTGTGTACCCAGTGTGTAGAGGTGGGTCTTCTTGTCGGTGTAGTACGAGCGCAGGTCAGGTGTGTGTGTGTGTGTGTGTGTGTGTGTGTGTGTGTGTGTGTGTGTACCCAGTGTGTAGAGGTGGGTCTTCTTGTCGGTGTAGTACGAGCGCAGGTCAGGTGTGTGTGTGTGTGTGTGTGTGTGTGTGTACCCAGTGTGTAGAGGTGGGTCTTCTTGTCGGTGTAGTACGAGCGCAGGTCAGGTGTGTGTGTGTGTGTGTGTGTGTGTGTGTGTGTGTGTGTGTGTGTACCCAGTGTGTAGAGGTGGGTCTTCTTGTCGGTGTAGTACGAGCGCAGGTCAGGTGTGTGTGTGTGTGTGTGTGTGTGTGTGTACCCAGTGTGTAGAGGTGGGTCTTCTTGTCGGTGTAGTACGAGCGCAGGTCAGGTGTGTGTGTGTGTGTGTGTGTGTGTGTGTGTGTGTGTGTGTGTGTACCCAGTGTGTAGAGGTGGGTCTTCTTGTCGGTGTAGTACGAGCGCAGGTCAGGTGTGTGTGTGTGTGTGTGTGTGTGTGTGTACCCAGTGTGTAGAGGTGGGTCTTCTTGTCGGTGTAGTACGAGCGCAGGTCGGCGTCGGGCTTCTTCGCGTGCTTCTCCTCAAACTCGCCGGTCTTGGGGTTCTTGTGTCTGAAGATGAAGTGCAGCTTGTAATCCTCTCCACACTTATCAGGCCCGAACATGATGGTGTATGGAGTCTTATCCACGAACTCCGCCTGCCACGACACACACACACACACACACACCCTATGATCAGCATCGGGTCCAGCTCGTATGATCCGTGACCGGTGGTCACATCCAAATCTCAGACCCGATCACAGACAGCAGAGAAGAGCTGGTCGGAGAAGCATGTGACCACCATTTGCATTATCAGTGCGGTAATTTACCAGATACATCACAGGAGCCGTTAGCGCTGCACTGAGCCATCCGGCTGATCTCGCTAGATGAGCTCTGACTGTAATAGTGTTCAGTCAAGGGGAAAGGGCTTCTGGGGGGGGTCCGGCTCGAGGTCATAGTGCACAGGACCCTAGGCTGATTTTACTCCGAACCATCCCTTTAACAATGCAATTTTTAATCCCAGAGCCGTTTAACTCTAAAATGATGCAATCGTTCTGTTGGCAAGGCTTAATTTAAATTCACACTTTTTTACCAGATGGAGCCATTTTCTCAGGTTTGGCCTATAAAGCAAATACTTTATTCCTGTTTTCTGCTTCTGCATATTATAGAGCGAGTATATTATAACTGGATAAATTATGCAGTTATAATTGTGTGGTTTGTATGTGTGTAATAAAGAAATTGTGTGTGTGCGCGTGTAATATTTGAGAGAATCACAGATCCAGCCACTGTTCGCCCCAGTGAGTTTTCCTGCATCTAATGGGGAGAATCTGTTACCGCTCTCGAACACACTCTCACTGAACGCTCAATCCCTGAGACATCAGCCGCACATCTGGAGCACCACTGGCTTAGACTTATGGCTTCTTTGATTCTCACAGTTTTAGAATTCAACACGTTTCATAAAATATACATTTTGAATAAATAATGTTCATAAATAATTTTCAAAAACTTAAACCTCTAACTGTTTTTTGGTTTCACTTGAGCAGTAATCTGGCCAAGGGTCTTCTTTAACTAAAGTCTGAGCTCTCAAGCCTCAAACATCGGTGACAGTTTCCGACAGACGTGTGTGTCCTCTGTGGACCCTGTGTCTGACTGAGGCCCACGGGTTCAGCGCATCGCCACTCCTGCTCTCCTGTCCTCCAATGAGGATGAAGACTCGTACATCTAAGAGTGTGTGTGCCTAGACTGAGCTAAGGCCCACGAGGACTTGAGTCTAGGTTAGCTTCTACAGCAGTGGAGAAGATCAGGAGCTACTGTGATTTATATCCCCATCCTCACACAGGTAACCTCACCAGGTCCAGGTCCGGCGTCTGAGACAGCAGCTTCACGTACGCCCCGCCGCAGTCGATGCCCGTCTGGAAGTTCACCTCGTACCTGAGCACAACACACAGCTTTACTAGCATCACTTCACACTTCCACATCGTTCGAGGACATGGTGTCAGTCTCGAGTGCTGATGAGACCTCATAACAACATGTGACTCTCAGGAGATGTCAGTGTACTGTGATACTGAACACATGAACACAAACGCATGACTTTGATTGGTCAATTTCCACCTCACAATATTTGAGAATCTAACCACTGGTATAGATTCTAGGCTTGATCTGCACAGGCCCAGGTGAACTCCTGCGATAGATACTCACTGGAGGATGAGCGGTTTGGTGTCAAAGGTGAAAGGTCGCAGGAGGAGGCCAGAGATGGCATGATGCTTGGCTTTGGACTTCAACACCAGACCTTTATCTCCGGGGAGTTTAGTGTTCTGCATCTCCTCGACCTCCCACTTCCCTACACACACAAGCACACACACATAAGACCACAGACACCTTCAGCTCACACACACACCATCAACTCACACACAAGACCACACACACACACACAAACTCAGCTCGCTCACACACACGTTCAGCTCAAAAACACGTTCGCACAGCTCTCACACACACACACGTCAAGTCAAGTCAAGTCATCTTCATTTATATAGCGCTTTTAACAATGTAGATTGTCTCAAAGCAGCTTTACAGAGATAAGCGTATAATTTAAGGTAACAGAGATTGTTTCGGCTTTACAGCAGAGTTAAGTTATTTTCCAGCTAAAGTTAGTTTTAATTGATTTGGTTCCGTCGCAATGATCATTTGTTATTAAATTAGGGGCCGCTAAGACGACACCATTCCCTCTACACAGACTTTAAACGCGAACCTGTGAGAAACGCTGATGGCGGTCACATGAGCATTTAGAATGGGTTCTATAGTTATGTGCGTTAGAATATACGCAGGTTTGGAATTCCCTACAAGCCAAGCCTAAACAAAGTACTTGTCTTTCCTTATAAATTTTGATAAGGAATTTTATTTGTTGCTTTGGGGTAGGACCGCAAGACGAATTTTCCCGACAACGCCTTATCTGTAGAGTGGTAGAGGGATCCTCCATAGGGAGAGACTAGTTGGCTCAAAAACACGTTCGCACAGCTCTCACACACACACACACACACACACACGTTCAGCTCAAAAACACATTCGCACAGCTCTCACACACACACACACACACACACACGTTCAGCTCAAAAACACGTTCGCACAGCTCTCACACACACACTCAGCTCACACACACACGTTCGCACAGCTCTCTCACACACACACACTCAGCTCACACACTTTCAGCTCAAACACACGTTCGCACAGCTCTCACACACACACTCAGCTCACACACACATGTTCGCACAGCTCTCTCACACACACACACTCAGCTCACACACTTTCAGCTCAAACACACGTTCGCACAGCTCTCACACACACACAGCTCACACACACACACGTTCAGCACACACACACGTTCAGCTCAAAAACACGTTCGCACAGCTCTCTCTCACACACACACACACACACACACACACACGTTTAGCTCTCACACACACGTTCAGCTCAAAAACACGTTCGCACAGCTCTCTCACACACACACACACACACACGTTCGCACAGCTCTCTCACACACACACTCAGCTCACACACACACACACGTTCAGCTCAAAAACACGTTCGCACAGCTCTCACACACACACTCAGCTCACACACACACACACGTTCGCACAGCTCTCTCACACACACACACTCAGCTCACACACTTTCAGCTCAAACACACGTTCGCACAGCTCTCACACACACACACACGCACGTTCAGCACACACACACACACACACAGCTCACACACACGTTCGCACAGCTCTCACACACACACACACACACAGCTCACACACACACACACACACACACTCAGCTCACACACACACACACACACACGTTCGCACAGCTCTCTCACACACACACACTCAGCTCACACACTTTCAGCTCAAACACACGTTCGCACAGCTCACACACACACACACACACACACGCACGCACGTTCAGCACACACACACACAGCTCACACACACGTTCGCACAGCTCTCACACACACACACACACACAGCTCACACACACACACACACACACTCAGCTCACACACACACACACACACACGTTCGCACAGCTCTCTCACACACACACACTCAGCTCACACACTTTCAGCTCAAACACACGTTCGCACAGCTCTCACACACACACACACGCACGTTCAGCACACACACACACACACACACAGCTCACACACACGTTCGCACAGCTCTCACACACACACACACACACACACACGTTCGCACAGCTCTCTCTCACACACACACACACACACACACACACACACACACACACACACACACACACACACACACACACACACACACACACACACACACACACACACACACACACACACACACACACACACACACACACACACACACACACACACACACACACACACACACACACACACACACACACACACACACACACACACACACACACAGCTCCTGCAAAGCCCTCTACAGCAGATGTCCTGTAGTTCTGTATTTTCAGGGCCGTTCATACGGAGCTCAGACTATCTAAACACACAAAGCCATCAGTCTGAGACTGTCCTGTGATGTCCTTTTACTCTCAGGCTGTAGTGGATCGTGTGCTGAACTACTCATTTTAGATATCCATACTTTTTTGCATATTACAAAAATGTTTATGTTTAACCATTAAGACTTCAGACGCACAGATGGGAATGAAACGGCACATAGTGAACTCACCGTCATACTTCGCGATCTCCTCATCAATGCCGTCCTTCTTGGCCTGAGACAGAACCCACCTAGAGGAACACACACTTTACACACGAGGCTCTTTCACGAGGCACACTCAACACACATCTCTTCATGACACACACTACCGTTCAAGAATTGTATTCTCAAAGAAATCAATACTTTTATTCAGAAAAGACACTTTAAACTGATCCGAAGTGACAGTAAGACACTTTTAATGTTACAAAAGATTATATTTAAAATAAATTCTTTTGAAATATCTATTCATCAATGAATCCTGAATCAAATGTATCATGGTTCCTTCAAATATATGTTTTCAACATCATCAAATCATCATATTAGAGTGATTTCTGAAGGATCATGTGACACTGAAGACTGGAGTATATATATATATATACACACAGAAAACAGATGATTCACATTAGAACAATATTTCAGCTGTAATATATATTTATAACATTATGTGATGATGATGGACATCTTACCCCTGAAGTGTTCCTTTATCAAATGACTCGGCAAAGTAGTGCTCTCCCATCGGCTCCGGGGCTTTATACGTCACCTTCAGGAATCACATGAGGGAAGATGTTAACCTAGTTGCTTTATATTTAACAACATCTGAGAAAGAGCCGTGTTCCAGGAAGGAAATGCGGTCACATGGGTTTGGAACGACATCAGGGAGAGTAAATCTGGACTGAAGTACTTTAAGTGACTTGATCAATGATTGGCAGATCAAACACCTCAACCAATCACAGACAGTCTCTGCTTCGCTCAACAGCCAATCAAAATACATATCTGACCATTTAAAGCATTAGTTCACTTCAGAATTAAAATCTCCTGATCATTTACTCTCCCCCACGTCATCCAAGATGTTCATGTCTGTCTTTCTTCAGTGGAAAAGAAATGAAGGGTTTTGAGGAAAACACTCCAGGATGTTCCTCCATATAGTGTCTTCAATGGGGTCCAACGGGTCGAAGGTCCAGATGTGAGTTTCAGTGCAGCTTCAAAGTCTCGACACGATCCAGCCGAGGAATAAGAGTCTCATCTAGACCAACCAGCCGACATTTATAACAGAAATAAACATTATATACTTTTATCCACAAATGCTGGTCTTGCTCTAGCTGTGATGCGACACACATTACATAATCAGGGTGAAAGGTCAAGCGTGACGTAGGTGCAATGCTGCGTTCACACCAAACGCGAAAATGCGTCAAAATTCGCGCCTGCTGCGTCTAGTTATACGCGTGACCACTTTGTGTGCATTCGCGCGTCAAGAGCGAAATTGACACGCATAAAATCAAAAGTTTGAAGCGAAATTTACGCGCGTCAAAGGCGAAGTCCGGGGGCGAAAGTTTCGAAAGCTGTTGGAGGCCATCTTTTTTAGATGTTTATCGAGCATTTGCATTAGCATTAATCGAGAGAGTCATCGCTCGTATATGCTCTGGAGAGCAGAAACAGCTGCGTAGGGGACATCGTCGCTGTACTCGGGTCCACCAAACCCTCCGGAGGGTTTCAGGAGTTTCACAATTTGCTCCAGGAGGTAGGTTTGGTGGACCTAACGGTGAGGACGCTGACGAGGACAGCGTAGGCCGTATAAGCCTCGGCCTCGAGTGGTCTCTGCATGACGAGCCCGCGCTGTAAAGCCCGGCGCGAGGTTCACCCTCTCCCGCACCTAATCTGTCATTTATTTTTGTTTTGATAATAAATGGAGGCAGCCTCCAAAAGTGAAACCTGTCCTGTTATTTTTTTTGAAAAGTTTTTATACACTTTATTGTGTTTGGTGTCTTTACATTAGATTAATATAGTTTAATATAGGCTAATCTAGAATAGATATGGAATAAATAGCATTCAATACAAATGAGTAGGCTATCTCTCATATTGAAATCGAGTTTTTATGTGAAAGATTTGCTTTGTTGTGCATTTTAGTCATATTACAAAATAATTTATTGAGGCCAAACATAAAATAACATTAAACTGTCAGTTCACCACGTGACAGCAGCAAGCAGGCAGGCTCCTGATTGGTTAACGCGGCGCGAATTGACGCAGAAATTCTGATTTTTCAACTCGGGCGGCAGACGCGAATTCGCGTCAAACGCGTGATGCACAAAAGGCACAATTCGCGCTTGACGCGCCAGATGCTCAATTTGCGTCTACCGCGCCGCGCTAAACGCCTCATTCGCGCCGCAAGACCTCCAGACGCACGTAAACGCGTCTTACCATTGACTTAACATTGAAATCACTCGCGCCAGACGCATTTTCGCGTTTGGTGTGAACGCAGCATAAGAACAGACCTAAACTCAATCTCATTTTCTCCTCCAGCTTCAAAATCGTTCGACATCGTTGTTTTACCTTTTATTTGTTTATTTATTTAGTAAATGGCGTTTGTCTTAGTCTTTGCACGTTGGCTTTGTAAACACTGGGTCTGTTCTTACACCTACGTCCCGCTTGACCTTTCACCCTGATTACGTAATGTGTGTCGCATCACAGCTAGAGCAAGATCAGCATTTGTGGATAAAAGTATATAAATGTTTATTTCTGTTATAAATGTCTGCTGGTTTGTCTAGATGAGACTCTTATTCCTCGGCTGGATCGTGTCGAGACTTTGAAGCTGCACTGAAACTCACATCTGGACCTTCGACCCGTTGGACCCCATTGAAGACACTATATGGAGGAACATCCTGGAGTGATTTCCTCAAAACCCTTCATTTCTTTTCCACTGAAGAAAGACAGACATGAACATCTTCTTGGATGACAGTAAATGATCAGGAAATGTTTCTTCTGAAGTGACCTGATGCTTTAAGCATGAAGGCTTCGGTGGTTCAGGTCTGGTAAACGAGAGCATGAACTAATGCTCTTACCGTGGGAACCGGTGGTGTAGTCGGGGTCGCTGGCTCCTCTTCCTCGAGCTCTTCCTCATGCATGTCGATGGCATCTTCCACGTCCATGTCCATGTCGTCGGCCTCCTCCTGAGCGCTCACGTGACCCGCGAGGAGCGCACACACACTCAGAGACACCAGCGCCACACACAACCGCATCTTCAGCTCCATAGTCTGCGCACACAAGACCAACCCATCAGACACTCTTATAACCAGAGCTTTCCTAGTTAGCTTCGTAAATCATACAGAGCTTACTTGAAGTCACCACAAGTCAGCTTTATTTCTACAGCGCTTCATACAACACAGATTGATACGAAGCAGCTTTACATGGATAAACAGGAAGATTCCTTCAGTTCTGCAGCAAAGCCACTCTTAAAACACAAGTTAGTTCAGTGTTGATTCAGTTCAGTTCAATAACTGTGTAAAGTTCACCAGCTTTAGTGGTGTGCAGATCGAGGCTGCGAAACACCCCGACACGTCTTCACGGTGACCCCTAGTGGCCAGATGCAGCAAACACCCGGGACAAACATGCATAAAAACACCTTTTACAAATCTATGGCTAATTTATTGAAACTATAATCTTTCAAATGCAATTATATAATCATCTAATAAGATTATCAAGCGTCTTTGTTCTTTTATCAATTGTCAGGTTTTGTTTTGTTTGTTCTATGATTGGCTCAGCTAAACAGGCCAATAAGAGACTATTAACTACCATTATTCATTTTAATTATTCTAATGTCTAATTAAAACATCTACAAATGTATAAAACTGCTCAGAGATCAGGTAAACCCAAAGAACTTAAGTGGTTCTCAGTGGCTCCTCATGACCATGTGTGAAACTTCGAAGAGTTCTGAAACGGTTGTGACGTAATGAAGCCTCGGTTACTGAGGTCACGTGACTCGGCAGTTTGATACACGCTCCCAACCACTGATTCAGAACAAAAGATTCGTAAAGGTTTCGAATCTTAATGAAGCAGTGTTTTGAAATTGCCAGCTTAAGTATTTAGCAGCTCTACAGAAGACAGAGTTCAATCAGTGCAGTCAAAGGTCAAGCCCATAATAATACTAATGCTGAATCACATTAAACTCATGTTCCTGGTAATCTCAATCTCGACTCAGAATAAGTTCCTCTTGCAGCATCTCTTCTCTTCTCTGATGACGAGGGCGGAGCTATAACCTGTCACTCACATGAGATCAGCCAATAGAAAACCACAACCATCCAATCAATTCCCCACAGACACAATCAAGCCCCGCCCACATTTGTTCTTGTTCCTGAAGCTTCACTCGTATATATACGACACTATAGAGGAGAAAAGGCTCCGCCGCCAATTCAACGCGCTCAATCGGCACAGTGAACAAAACTTCACTAACATTATTCGCAGCGAGTCTTCTATCCAATAACCACAAACTTAGTTTCATATTAAAAGTAACAAAAGCACAAAGCCTACCTGATGCCTTTTCAAATGAATCGATATGGAATCAGACTCTGAATCAAATGGAATCAAGAGTCAGTGAATCAAGAGTCAGTGAATCAAGAGTCAGTGAATCAAATCGTCTCTAATAATCATCAACACATCAGGACTTCATCATTAGCAGGACATATGAAGTGAACTAACCCAGTCACAGCACGGCTTACAGTTTTTAAGATATTGCTCAGACACTAAAAGTGTTCATCGAGGCTCACTCAGTGAAACATTCACTCATGTGCCGGATCTGCAAACTACAAGCATATTACGTGCTTCACACTCAGTTTGCTAGTGTAAAAAACTTTCACATCCGTGTGGAGTTTGGCGTGTATGTGGCTAATCATTTGATGTTTGTGTGTAGAGTTAGTTACTACACAAAAATAGCATTTTTAGAAGAGTTATAGTTTAGAATGAATATAGTTAATAATAATATAGTTTTGAAGTTTGCTTATGAAAGAGATGTGACGTTTTGCATCTTGTGTGTGTAGAGTTTTGAGAAAGGGAGCCATAGTTTCAAACTAGCGTCAGTAGAAGTCCTCATTTCTATGGTCTTACTAGAGACACACGCCACACACACGACAGCTACCCTGGCTGATGCAAACGCCGGCCTGTAGTTGCCATCCCATAGTGCCCATGAGTCCAGTCGCCACGGCGACGGCAGAGAGGCGGAGACCTGCAGCATCAGCCCCTTTTCTTTAATAAGATTTACCACAATCAGATTACACAACAACCGGCGCGCGCACACACACATTAACATGCAAACACACACTCCTCTGTAACTAACCAGTACTTTACCAGAAAACGTGGATAAAGCAATCGTTTCCCCTCTGCACTCGCGATCAGTCGCTGAAGTATCATCTGAAGCCGATCTAAATACTCTAATGACCAATATATGAGCTCAGTTTCAGTCCCGTATCCAGTGTGTGTGTGTGTGTGTCCTCAGGGGTGTCTGTGAGCCTTCATCAGTTAAACACCACACACACCGCGGTGGTTATGAGCTCAACACACTCAGGATTACTGACACACTGAACCTGCAACATCACCATGGCACTCAAAACACAACACAACCACGGAAACACACACACACACACACACACACACACACACACACACACTCCTCCAGCCTTACAAACAAAACACTGCACGTGTTGATGAGGAATGACTGAAGATAGAATAAAATGTGTTTATGATTATTATTAAAAAGCAGAGGCTCTGTTAGCGCTGCACGATTCTGGAGAAATTGAGAATCATGTATTCTTTGTTTAAAATAATCAGTTAATTTAGATTTTTTTTTTTATTCAGTTTGAGTGAATGATTCAATGACATATTGCAGCAGTCACTTGTCGCCACCTACTGGCGTGACGATGCAAGCGGAGGGCTGGGCGGTCTGGGCGGAAAATGTTCACGATCAAATTCTCCATATTAGTTGATCGATAAATGTCAGATTTCCTTCGAGTTTAAAGGCAGATTTTTGCTCCTATGTGAAAACAGATCGTTAATTGTGGTTTTAAACGACTCGTTATTGTCAGAAAATGACAAACACTTCATGTTTTTGAATTCTTTCCAGTCATTTATAGCGCCGTTTCATTACACTTTTGGTGCATACACATTATTTCGAACTCTAATCGATTTATTGAGAAATTATATCACAATAATTATCATTTTATTGTTGTAATCGACATCAGTGTTTATATCTGAATTATAAACTTATCCCATTACTTCTGTGATAATCTGAACTATTGTAAGACAGAAATAATGATGCGGTGAGGTTGAAAAGACGGTTTCATATCTATACATGACAACGGCTCTCTGGATCAGAACGTCCCTGTGATCAGAGGTTTAATAGACATAAGAGCCGAATCGCTGTGGAATAACATCGAGTGTGTTTGAAATCACGGTTGTGATCTTTTAATGAGTAATCGTGCAGCTCTAGGTTCTGTTCTTTCTTTTCTGAACGTTTTGTGAATGATCAAATGCTAGCAACTGGCGGGGAAAGAGTTAAACCTCACTGAACTGACCAGAGGATTTCACTTGAAGCTGATGTTTAAGAACAGGACACTGGAGTCGAGGATCCCTGGGGTTTCACAGTGTGTGTGTGTATTGTAGAGGGGTCGGGGGTCACAGGATCCAGTCCTGACCCATCTGTTGCTCATCTGTGGGGGAAGAGCGATTACACACACCAGTCCTCCACCATCAGCACTGTGAAGCTAATCTGGAGAGAACATCTGAGCTGAACCAACGCAAGACGTCAGCAGAACTAGCGGACCCGCAGACTCCAGCATCTACACACCTCAGTAAAGGCCCGTTTGATTCTTGGAGATGAGCCGATTGCAATTCCCTTGGCCAATTCAGATTTTTTGGTGAGTAAGTGTGACCCCGCCAATACCTTTTTATTATTGTAATTTGTAAGTGTAAATTTATTTCATTTCAGTGCATCCCTATTCATTTTACATCAGTTTCTTTCTTTCAGTTATTTAAAAAAAAACGAAATTTTGAAGGTGGTCTTAGACATTTGGACTGTGAAGTCCTGAAATTAAACGGACACACTTCCTCACATTAATTCAGCGAGAAATAATGCGACTTTGACACGGCTCCAGCAGGGATTGACACGAGTGGCCACCAACCCTTCAGTTAATCGCCCAGTCTCAGCCGATCAATCCGCCGGAAGGGCCGTCACTCACTCCTCGAGCGGGTCTGGACTGGCCTGAGTCCATCACGCCCCTATAACACACACATCTGGGCCTGGACGAGGCAGAGCTGACTGACAGTGAGCGTCTTCAGACCCAAATCTGCTCTGCTGATACACACATTAGAGCCGCCAGACCATCGCCCTCAGCGGACAGGCTTCTGGCACTGACACCGTGTGCGAACTACACGCGCCGCGCGATAAAAGCTTCTTCATGTTAATCAGAGAGTTTGTCCTAACCAGCCGCGACGGCGATGACTATTTCAGAGACGGTTTCTATTTTTCTGCGATGTCACGCTAGAACAACAAACACAAAGTGTGGCGATGATAATCTCAGGCCCTGTTTATGTGCTTTATTTAATGTTAAAAGCGTGTCATGTGACTCTGAACATCATCTAGTGCTCCAGCTTTGTGGCTGTAAAAGCAACAGAGGATAATTCACCTCAGATCTCGAAATTAAACAAATGGAAACAAGAACGTTCAAACTGTGAACAAACAAGTGTATTCTTTGACAAAGATTGTTTTAGTAACTCAGCCTACGTATTCAATAATGTTTAAATGGTGTAATATCTGTGAATTTGATTATGTAGCTACTTATCTATTTTCATGCGAATGCCGTCAAGATTACTCTCTGGTGCCGCGCACTCGCCGCGAGACTCCGCCCACACGCTGTTCTGATTGCTGACTCCACCCACACGCTGTTCTGATTGACTGACTCCACCCACATGCTGTTCTGATTGGCTGACTCCGCCCACACGCTGCTCTGATTGGCTGTGGGTTTTGATTGATTTTGACGCATCTTTACACATTAATGACTGTGTTTATGTAAAGCGTGAGTGTATTTAAGCTCAATAAGACGACGCTAAAGAGAACTTAACGCACTTTTAGTGTCGGCGCTCAGAAAAGCTCATGTCAGAACAGCATGAGAATAAACTGGCAAGTCTTAAAGGGGACATATCATGAAATTCGGACTTCTCCCGTGTGTAAGTGCTATAATCAGGTCCCCTGTGCTTCTACCAACACAGAAAACATGAAGAGTGAAACCCAGTTTGTTTTGGTGAGCCTTTCTCTGCAAGCCTTGATCAGAATTCACTCAGGAAGAGGATCTTACTATAATATTATGGCCCTTAATCTGCACGTTTACACACACCAGCTGACATGTGGTCCCACAGGCGACAACAGAGACCAGTTCCAGCAGAGACCAGTTCCAGCAGAGACCAGTTCCAACGCAACGGCTCATTTGCATTTAAAGGGACACACCCAAAAAGGAGCAAATTTGACAAACCATAATAAAAGATCTGGTATTTTGAGCTGAGATCTCTCAGACACACTCTGGGGACGCCACAGATTTATATACATCTTGTGAAAGGGGAATAATATCTCACCTTTAAAACGCATGTTTTCAGGCTAATACAAGACTTGATCTCCATATTGACAGTGATTCTGAGACAATAACTGTTAGACCGTATTATATTGGTGGCTTAAACACACAGTGCTTGTTAAACGGGGGTCCAAACGGGGGTGCGTTCAGCTCGGCACCCAACAGTGAACACACACACACACACTTCCAGACACACAGTTAAGCCTCTTTACACTCGACTGCACACACAGATCTGGGCTTGAGTCGATGGGGGAAGGTACCACAGACCTTCTACACACACAACCTTCCCAGAGTGCACCAGTGAGGCGTGACTCGACGCCTGGGAGCAGGACACAGGCCATAAAAGTGGAGAGATAAATCTCTGTAGATAATTGGCGTGACCCCGTTCACAGAGGAACAGTGTTGCACTTCTAGAAGAGCGTTCACACCGAGAGAATGCCATCTTTGGGTTAAATATGTAGCTATAGGTCAAAGTTGAGCTCTACATCTGATTGCCAGAATCTGAAAACACAGTTACATGTTAACAAGGGGTCACGACAACCATTTCCTTGCTGGCATGAGTTGCATGATTCCTCACTCACACACACACACACACACACGCACAAGGAAATAAGACGACTTCTGTTTTAATCAGACCAAACCTCATTAAGTGTCTCGCATGCCCTTCTCCCCTAAGGCCGGAAGTGACGGGTTAACTGACATGTGCTGCTCTAGTTCAGCTGGTTTGGCTTGTCCGCGTCCTATCCCTCCCACAGCCACGCTTTCCAGAAACATCCATGCACAAACTCGAACTGAAAGCAAAAGACTGTGTGGAGTGACATCTGATCACTGTATGCGAGGCTGATCGATGTGAACTGGCTCTCTAACACCTGCATCTAACTTTAGTTACACACACACACGCTTATATGCCCGCGCGAGGCTTCATGGGAAGATGAACTAAACCTCACAGGTACTGATTTAAAGCGCACACACCGCATCAGTCAGCGCGAGCTCGACTAACTTCATCCTCTGGAGTGAATCTCTGCCAGCAGCTTCAACATTAGACACGAGCACAGATCCATATCACGATCAAAACACACTCTTAACGACATGAAGCAGCTTTCAATGAGGAGTTGAGCTTTTCTGACATGACACCTGCATCTGTTAGCTTAGCTCAAGCGGCTAGCTGACCAACTAGCCTTCAGGTCAACGCGCTTACTCTCCTTTTCACCCTCCATATATCCCCGCTTTCTTGCGATACCCCATCGCTAAACACTCTGCAGGTGCGCAGAAAGGCACACAGGTGTGGTAAAGGCTGGTGTTTGCGGTGTAGTGTACTCACCCGTGCTCACTGATACAGCTCTCCGCCTGCGACTACAGCGCGTCACGTGTGGCTGTGGACGATGAATCCCCACACACAGGCCCCGCCTCCCGCACGATTCGATTGGCTGCGGAGTTCAGCGTGGGCACGCCTCTCAGACCGTGCGCGATGATGATTGGTCAGATTTGACGTCTGTCACAGACTGTGTCTCCGCCTCCGACCTGCACCTCGTGGACGCCGCTGATTGGCCGAGGCGTACACGGAAATACACGCTCATTGGACACATCACAGCAGAAGCGAAAGATGACGGGTTTGATCACTTCATGTCTAGCTTTCAAAAGTGTTCAATGCTTCATTTTTTCTCACTTATGACATTAGGAATCATAAGGAATATTATTTAATCAATCTGATACTTCTAATATTTAATTTAGTGCATACATGTAAAAATGTGGGTAATGAGCATTTTCATTAAGCATTTTATATTTTTAAAACTGTAAGTATTTGCTAACTTTTTAATGAACTTTAATTCTATCTTTTGATTATATATATATATTTTGTTCGTTTGATTTGTTTATTAACATACCTTTTTGGCTGTATTTGTAAATCTTTAAAACCAACGCATTAAAAAAAGAAAGAAAAATATGACTAATATTTATAAAACAATCAAACACCCACAGCTCGCCTACATTACATTACATTTTATAGCATTCAAAACTTTTGACAAAATTTGTCATAAATGTTTGAATTCAATAAAATTAGATTTGTAGACAAATGCAATGCTTTCTTTTCTCTTTCGAGGATGATTGTGTCTAATACACAGAGAGATACCTTCATTTAGTACAACATCACTATAAAATCTTTGGTATTTTGAGAGAATAACTGCATGTAGAGTCATTATGAACTGACAGTATGTAATATAATCACACTCCACTGAGATTATGATCTTATTGCATCTGTGTAACATCACCAGCAATAATAACCACTGACTCCCACTGTATGGATATAAACAATAATAAAAACCAGAGACATTTCTCAGAATATCTAATAAAAGGAAGTTACAGTAAATGGTATTAAATCTTCATCCCTTAAAGGGACAGTGCACCTTCTGTCATCATCCTTCTGCTGAACACAAAAGAAGATATTTTGAAGAATGTTTGTAACTAAACAGTTGATGAACCGCATTGGCTTCAATAGTATTTCTCCCATATGGAAGTCACATGTTCAGCAGAAGAAGCTCGTCCAGGTGTGGAACAGCGATGGTTTTCGGGTGAACTGTCCCATTGTGGAAGCACTGGTATATCGAGATGTGAGTTTCACAGGGTTCAGTGTGTAGATCACTGACATCAGATCAGTCTAAACTGTAAAGCTGCT
Organism: Scardinius erythrophthalmus; assembly: GCF_964197995.2. NCBI lineage: Eukaryota > Metazoa > Chordata > Actinopteri > Cypriniformes > Leuciscidae > Scardinius > Scardinius erythrophthalmus. The sequence goes on from NC_138233.1 coordinate 39,749,483, forward strand.
TTGAAACGATGTGTGTTGTGAAAAGCGCTGTACAAATAAATGTGAACTGAAATTTGAATTGTTTATTGTTCTGCGAGTGAAACTGAGCTCAGTGTTCAGGACACACCTGCAGTGTTTCAGTTGACCATCATCATCATCATCATCATCATCATCATCATCAGTGGTGAGACCGGTAGAGCGAGACGAGTTCACTCGCACTATAAACACGGTTAGTCTCACAGAAACTGTGCTGGAGGGGCAAAGGCATTCACAGATACAAGTGTTTCAATAGTAGGATATCATTTGTATCTCGATTTATTGTCACTTGTTTTAAACACTTCCACACATGCATGACCAAACTTACTGTATTTACTAGTTGCCATATCAAGAAACAATTGAGCCAAAACTCAGAAATCTTTGAAATATATCACTGACCATTTATTTGACCCCAGCAAAAGTATGTACATTTTTCGTCTGTTTTTTTTTATTATTTTTTTTTATTTAGGCAAATCTGATCTTAATTTTGATCTTATATCTGTTATTTAACAGTTGAGATAGTTGTTTAATGCTGATCTAACAGCAGAAGACACTAGCAGGGTTTGAACCGGGGCATGTTGTCACACTGCGTTACAATGAGTCTCTATTAGAACTATGATATTCTATTCTAGACTTTTATCAATTCTGTTGAGAAACCAGAAGAAAAAGGTGAATAAAGACTGAGAGTCAATGTTCTGTAATGATTAATTATTATTATGTTTTGAAATGTGCTGTATAGCTGTGTTTTCCCGTGTTTGTTGTCAAACTCAAAAATGAGTTTATTTTTAATTATTAAAAAGTTCCATTATTTTATAAGAAAAAGTTAATAATTGTATTTTTTTGAGAAAATATTTTAATTTGTCTAGTATATTCTTTGATTAGATCAGATAATATTTTAATCTGTCATATGGTCGTGTTATAATGTGCTCCACCTATGGGGCATGTTGTCACACTCACGTCCATTCTTTCAGGGTAAATCAAGGAAAAAGTAAACACTGTATTAATGAAACAAAACCACATTGTTGTACTAGACATGTGTTAGATGAATGAGGGGAAAAATATTAATACTCTGAACCCTAAGCAGATTTAGCCTCCACAAACTGAGAAAGTGTAGGTTGTGCCCCACTCTCTCCTACTTTGCTGTTTAACAGCATATAAACACAAGTCAAGTTTGGACTTTGACTTTATTTAATTCAGCTGCGCATTACATGTTCATCTGAGTTTATGGATCAAACGGGCCAATCAGGAGAAAGCGATGGAGCGACAGTGAAGCCGTCGCGAGTCACGTGACTGATGTCGCAGCGATGCCGAGGGTCACGTGATGTTCTGCACAAATCTTCTGTTTCTTTCTTACTTCTGCTCCAGATCTCCTCAAACGCGCTGGTCCTCCTCTAACACTCAGGGCTGAGCTGATGTACAGAAGTGTTTCATCAACTAAACGCATGAACGCATAGCCTATCAGAGCCCGTGTGCAGCATCTGACTGCATATTAATCATTTCTGTTATCAGACAGCAGGCTGAGTGTGCAAACACCCGTGCACTGACACACTGAGCTGAACGGGTCCGTTATGGAAATATTCTCTGAACATTCAAAACATTCTTGGTGATGACGTCATGATGTAATTATGGGAACGCTACTTTCGAACGTCCTGAAACATTTAAAAAACGTTCGATGAACGTCTAAAGAAACCGTTTCAGAAAAAACACCCCATGAAGGATGTATAGGTGAAGACCTCCGATGCAATAGCCTCTAAAAGCCCCTAATGTCACAAATGAGATGCTAATATTGATTGAATGCTGTCCGCTCATCAATACTCTCACCTCAGACTCACTAAACCCCTCAGCCCGTTCATAATGCCGGTCCTTAGGTGGAAACATAGGAGCCTGATAAAAATGTTAATATTAAACTAAAACTTTGGACGAACTTAGAGGCCTTTGCATCTGAAGTCTTCACATGTTCTTGTACTTCTGTTTTGAGAACACGATTAAAGACTTTGAAAGAGCTGAACTATTATCGTTACTGGAGGAGCGTTTGCTCCTAACTGTGAGAACGGTGCTGTGTCTCACATGAGCTCTGCACTGCGGCACACTCAGCCAGGAGAAGAGGGGAACACACCTGTACCTGTCCTCACTGAGAAGAAAAACACGAGGGAACGCTTTACTGTAAGGTGACGTAGTTACACGTCATTCCGTGTCAACTCAACTAGAGGTCACCAGATCATATTTTTGATTTTGTTCATATTTTTTCTGAAGACAGACAAAAATAAATCGCGATGGAAGCCAAAATATTAAATATCACAGATGTATATTAATTGAGTAATCCGCTATTTTGTAGGGATTTTCACCTGAGATTTGGAGCCAGATTATAGGGGTGGAAAAATGACATTAGAAAGACAGCAGCATCATTGTTTTATTTTTAGATTTGCAGATCTATTAGTGAAATCTGTTGACTTTATCAATCTTTGTTGCATTATATGCCAACAGTGACCGCTCAAAAATGGCAAAAAGCCCTTAAGCACTGTAACAAGAAGTAGAAGTATGAAAGATATCTTAATATCATTTTAGATTCTGGTTCTTAACAAACTTTTCTTTTGGTATCTTCCTTTTAAAGGCCCTCGATGGTTCAACCCCAGAGATATGGTGATCTTAGTGCGGCTCACTGAGTAAAATGGTCAATTGTGCACATGGTCAGTGACCAAAAACCAAATGTGGGTCACTTTGCATAGAGAAATGTATCTTGTGTTTTCTATCAGCTCAATTGCATTGAACTTAACCTGTCTGAGTGTTTTTATAACATGCCTGCAACTCTAAAAGTATTAAAGTTATCTTAATATTCGTCTAAATCCCCATTCTTAATGGACTTTTCTTTTGTAATCTTCATTTTTATCAGGCTCTATATAGTTCAATCCCATAGATATTGGGATCTCAAAGCAGCTCCATGTTCAAATTGTTGAATTAGATTTTCAGTGGTCAAGAACCAAATGTAGGTAACATTTCAAACAGCCGTGTTTAAATAAGAATGTCTGAAGAACAACACTGAAACTAGAAATGGATCTAGTTTCCCTCGATCAAGACAACTGAACACAACACACATCTCTGAGTGCCCAAAACAAACATTTCCCTGAGTTTACATGCCTGTAACTCAAGAAGTGTTCAAGATATCTTAATGTCCTCTTAGAATCTTGTTCTTATGAAACTTTTCTTTTGAGATCTTCATTTTTAAGGCCCTCGATGGTTCAATCCCAGAGATATTGGGATGTCAATGTGGAAACTTGTAGTTACGATACTGAGTATCTGAGTAAGTGACCCACGTTTGGTTTTTGGTCACTGAACATGTGCACAATTGACCATTTTACTCACTGAGCCGCATTGAGATCTCCATATCTCTGGGGTTGAACCATCGAGGGCCTTTAAAATGAAGATACTAAAAGAAAAGTTAGTTGAGAACCAGAATCTAAAATTATATCAAGAGATCTTTAATACTTCTTGAGTTACAGGCATGCAAACTTGAGGCAAAAACAAAACAAGAAGTGCTTTTTCCCATTTTTGAACCGTCACCGTTGGCGAATAATGAAACAAGGATCGATGAAGTCAACATGTTTCACTAATAGACCAGCCAATGTCTGTGGAATAATGAAATAATGATGCCGCCATCTTTATAAAGTCATTTCTACACCCCTGTAATTTGGCACCAAATCGCTGATGAAAACTGTCATTTTAACCCTCCTCTACAAAACAATGGATTACTCAGTAAATATACATCTGTGATATATTTAATATGCATGTCTTTCTTCAGAAAAAAATAATAAAATGTAAATTTGAGCTGGGAAGTTTCTGAAATCTGGTTGATTTGACACGGAACGACATAGTAATAACAGTAAATTATGCATAATTAACCAAATCGTAACTCTAAGTAGGCTACATGTAGTTCATTAATATCACTTCACTTTGAAATAAAGCTCAACCAATAATAATAAAGTATCTGTATAAATGAAATGATTGATTGATTTAATGAACAGAAGAAGAGATCAGCAGCATACTCTAGTTACAATATACGTTCCTCTTGCGCCTCTGTGGACGGACTTTGGAAACACACGCCTGTGCAGAACTAACACATCTCTAGCGCGTGTGTGTACTCTTCATGTATCCTCATAAATACAATACATACACACCTTTTGGAGTAGCCTAAACAGAAGCATGTGCCAACTAATGTACAACACAAACTGAACTTTGAAAATCAAATGTCGAGTAGGAAATTAAGAAGAGTCCTCCACTCCAAAAGCAGCATTAGTCGAAGTCCAGGTGTGTGTGTGTGAGACGGGCGAGAGCGTCCAGGAGCCCGTGACGACAGACCAGTGTAACATCAGGAGCTCAGCCGTGAGCTTATGTACATATAAATACAGTTTACAAAAGACAGCGTCGTCATCATCATCATCAGTCTGTGTGTGTGTGATCCTCTGCTGTTTCCAGCAGGCGGCGCTACAGGACCGGTGTGTGTGGAGCAGAGAGAGAGCTGGTCGTCCCGCACCAGAGAGAGCTCAACACACACACACACAGGTGTTGATGAACATCCGTCACTCCGCTTTCTTGATGAACATCTGGACACACACAGAGAGAGAGAGAGAGAGAGAGAGAGAGAGAGAGAGAGAGAGAGAGAGAGAGAGAGAGAGAGAGAGAGAGAGAGAGAGAGAGAGAGAGAGAGAGAGAGAGAGAGAGAGAGAGAGAGACAGACTGTGAGTGTGTGTTTGCACATGACGTGGGGAACACTGGGCTATATGTACAACAGAAAAGGAAAAAAATGCATTTATAATCAAAATACAAATTATAAAATATTTAGGTAACACTTTACAATCAGGTTCATTAGTTAACATTAGTTACTGTATTAACTAGCATGCACTAACAATGATCAATACATTTGTTACAGTATTTATTAATTGTTAATGTTAGTTAATAATAATCCAGCTGTTCATTGTTCATGTTCACAGTGCATTAACTAATGTTGACAAATACAACCTCTGATTTAATAATGTATTAATAAATGCTGAAATTATTATTAATATTAATAAATGCTGAAGTGTTGTTCATTCATAGTCAATGTTTCTAAGGTAGTTAACTAATATTAACTAATGAAACATTATTGTAGAGTGTTACCAATATATAATATACAAATACAATTACATTTACATTGTAACAAATTAATATACAATAAAATTGTATTTATTCAGGGATGCACTAAACTGATCAAAATGAGTGACGGTGAAGACATTTATGAAGTCACTAAAGATTATATTTCAAATAAATGCTGTTTTCCCCAACTTTCTATTCATCAAGGAATACTGTATCAGGGTTTCCATAGGAAAAACTGTTTTCAACACTGATAATAATCATAAATGTTTCTTGATCGTCAAATCGTCATATTAAACTGATTTCTGAAGGATCATGTGACACTGAAGACTGGAGTAATGATGCTGAACATTCAGCTTTGATCACAGGAATAAATTACACTTTACTGTATATTCACATAGAGAACAGCTGATTTACATTACAATAATATTTCACTGTTTTACTGTATATTGATCAGATAAATGCAGCTTTGGTGAGCAGAAGAGCCTCTTTCAGAAATGAATGGCAGTTAATATTATACATTACAGTGAAATTATATTAAATTGTAACAGAAATTAATATAAACTAAAATCCAGTGCCTTATACTGTATATTATCTCACAGTTATATAATATTTTGTTGCTCTTTTTACTGATTTACTATGTGTTAAACTCTAAATACAGTAAATCTAATTCCTCTGTTTTTGATCATAGCTGATCTGTGTAATTTCTAATTTACTCTAATTTTGATGAGCTTTTGATATATTGTACAGAATCTTGTAGCCATAAAAATAAAGCTGACATTGACATTTGTACCTGATATATGTTACAATGGTCTATATATATATATATATATATATATATATATATATATATATATATATATATATATATAAACACGATGCATTAAAAGCAGGGGGGGTGAAAACATTTGAACAGGATGATGTCCAAATTTGTCTTATTTTGTTTAAATATCACAGTCTTTCATTCAGTACTGTCCTTCAGAAGCAACAGAAGACACGTGCATGTTTTACCTCGATCTTCAAGTCCAGAAAGTGTTCACCCCCGCTCTTAAAGCCTTCTGGAGCGTCAGTGAATGTGTGAACCTCCTGTAACACTTGCGTTTGAGTCCCTCAGTCGTCTTTTTGTGAAACGATGGATCTCAAAGTCATAAAATCACTGAAAGAGTTCAAATATGCAAAAGATGCTGGAAAACTGAAGGGTTTCTCTGTAGACCGTTGGGCCTCGAGAACACCCATCAGGAACAGGAGAACAGTCGTGGATCATCCAGGGAACGACACACAGTATTCACAGAATCAAGGAGCTGTACATGTGAACCGGCCATTTATATAAATTCAGCTTTTATTCTGTCTTATGAACTATGGTAAAAAAACCATTCACCTTTAGTCTTATTGCATTTAACATTTAATTGCATGTGAATATCATGAGCAAAACTCTACAGGCTGAAGAACACTTACAAGAGCAGCGTTTGCCTGAGGTTTAGAAACACCACAGAAGAACAGCTAGACTAACTGATATACACTTAAAGCACTATTAAAGACAATTAACACTCAGTGATTAAAAAAAAACAATAAATTACACTCTGTGATTAAAATTAACACTCTGTGATTAAAAAATAACATAATAAATTAGCAATCGCAGCAAATAGACACAACTGAGCAAATATACGACTGAAATAAACATTGGTTTAAGATGTTCAGGTATTCAGGGTCAGAAACTAATCAAATGTAGAATAACACTGGACTTTATTAATAAAATATACATTAGAAATATAGTTACACAAGTTATTCAGTCAAGAACGAGTGAATCTTCTCTGTCTGTTGTCTGATCAGTGTTATTATAGAGACTAGGGTTGCCAACTTTCTGAAATGGAAATAAGGAACGGGGGGGGGGGGGATTTAAAAATAACCCCTGAAATGATGACTTCTGGTGAATATTGTGGAAACTAATTGATATTTAGATATATATTTCATACATTACAGCATATTATAATAGGCTTACAACTTATTAGGCCTATATATTTATAGAATAGCAAAGTAGGCCTAATCAATATACAAGACTGAACTACATAGATCTGAAATATAAAGGCTAACATGGTCATTTTGCCAACAGTGAACCATGGATTTGTTTAGCTTATAATACGTTTAAAATAGGCTATATCATTCAAAACTCATCGGCTCAGACTGCATTTGAAGAAAAATAAACAACAGTTTTCTGTAGCCTTGTGTGAACTTATGCACTAGAATTAGACTTCTAGAATGTTCTTTCCAGTGCAAAAAAAATCATATTTTTAATTTAATTAGACAACATTTTAAGGAAGTGTAGTGCAAATATCTTTATATAATTATACTTCCATAATAGTTAACTTTCTTTCCAATGCAAAACAACAATACATAAAAAAACAGCTAATAAAGAAAATCTAAAATATTGCACTGGAATACTGCATTCAAGCAACACAACAGCTGTATGTACTGTATATTTCTGTGCTCTTTTCTGTTTCGCCGGCCGCTCTAGTCATTTTCACATTTCCCGCTGTTGTCACTTGTCGTCATCGTTGCTACGACACGTGACTCTCAATGACTGAAACGACCAATTAAAGGGCATTCTCTGATGATGTTAAAAACGCCACGCTGATCATAGACAAACAGGGGGACAAGTTAATATCTGCCGCACCGTCGGGCTTTGCTTTTTTTTCTTATCATAGCCTACAATTGTCTTCGTTCATAGTCTGATGTGTCTGTCATGGATTTGCACTGAATTGATTCTCAAAAATATGGAACAAAGTGCGTTCCGTATCAGTTCAATACGGAACAAGACTTTTATGTGTCAAATACGGGACGATTCCGTATTATACGTAACGGTTGGCAACCCTAATAGAGACGCCGCAGGAATATTAGTGCTGTCACTTTAAGAGCTGCACTGATCCAGTATACTGTCACACACACACACACACTGATCCAGTATACTGACACACAAACACACACACTGATCCAGTATACTGACACACACACACACACACACACTGATCCAGTATACTGTCACACACACACACACACTGATCCAGTATACTGACACACAAACACACACACTGATCCAGTATACTGACACACACACACACACACACACTGATCCAGTATACTGTCACACACACACACACACTGATCCAGTATACTGACACACAAACACACACACTGATCCAGTATACTGACACACACACACACACACACACTGATCCAGTATACTGTCACACACACACACACACTGATCCAGTATACTGACACACAAACACACACACTGATCCAGTATACTGACACACACACACACACACACACTGATCCAGTATACTGACACACACACACACACACACACACACACTGATCCAGTATACTGTCACACACACACACACTGATCCAGTATACTGTCACACACACACACACACACTGATCCAGTATACTGACACACAAACACACACACTGATCCAGTATACTGACACACACACACACACACACACACACACTGATCCAGTATACTGACACACACACACACACACACACACACACTGATCCAGTATACTGTCACACACACACACTGATCCAGTATACTGATACACACACACACTGATCCAGTATACTGACACACACACACACTGATCCAGTATACTGACACACACACACTGATCCAGTATACTGATACACACACACTGATCCAGTATACTGATACACACACACTGATCCAGTATACTGACACACACACACTGATCCAGTATACTGATACACACACACTGATCCAGTATACTGACACACACACTGATCCAGTATACTGACACACACACACTGATCCAGTATACTGACACACACACACACACTGATCCAGTATACTGACACACACACACACTGATCCAGTATACTGACACACACACACACTGATCCAGTATACTGACACACACACTGATCCAGTATACTGATACACACACACTGATCCAGTATACTGACACACACACTGATCCAGTATACTGATACACACACACACTGATCCAGTATACTGACACACACACTGATCCAGTATACTGATACACACACACACTGATCCAGTATACTGACACACACACACACACTGATCCAGTATACTGACACACACACACACTGATCCAGTATACTGACACACACACTGATCCAGTATACTGATACACACACACTGATCCAGTATACTGACACACACACTGATCCAGTATACTGATACACACACACACTGATCCAGTATACTGACACACACACTGATCCAGTATACTGATACACACACACACTGATCCAGTATACTGACACACACACACACTGATCCAGTATACTGACACACACACACACACACTGATCCAGTATACTGACACACACACTGATCCAGTATACTGATACACACACACTGATCCAGTATACTGACACACACACACTGATCCAGTATACTGACACACACACACTGATCCAGTATACTGACACACACACACTGATCCAGTATACTGACACACACACACACTGATCCAGTATACTGATACACACACACTGATCCAGTATACTGACACACACACTGATCCAGTATACTGATACACACACACACTGATCCAGTATACTGACACACACACTGATCCAGTATACTGATACACACACACACTGATCCAGTATACTGACACACACACTGATCCAGTATACTGACACACACACACACACACTGATCCAGTATACTGACACACACACTGATCCAGTATACTGACACACACACTGATCCAGTATACTGATACACACACACTGATCCAGTATACTGACACACACACACTGATCCAGTATACTGACACACACACACTGATCCAGTATACTGACACACACACACTGATCCAGTATACTGACACACACACACACTGATCCAGTATACTGACACACACACACACTGATCCAGTATACTGTCACACACACACACTGATCCAGTATACTGACACACACACACACACACACACACACTGATCCAGTATACTGACACACACACACACTGATCCAGTATACTGACACACACACACACACACACACTGATCCAGTATACTGACACACACACACACTGATCCAGTATACTGACACACACACACTGATCCAGTATACTGACACACACACACACTGATCCAGTATACTGACACACACACACACACACACACACACTGATCCAGTATACTGACACACACACACTGATCCAGTATACTGACACACACACACACTGATCCAGTATACTGACACACACACACACACACACACTGATCCAGTATACTGACACACACACACACACACTGATCCAGTATACTGACACACACACACACACACACACACTGATCCAGTATACTGACACACACATACACACTGATCCAGTATACTGACACACACACACACACACACACACACACACACTGATCCAGTATACTGACACACACACACACACACACACACACACACACTGATCCAGTATACTGACACACACACACACACACACACACACACACACACACACACACTGATCCAGTATACTGACACACACACACTGATCCAGTATACTGACACACACACACACACACACACTGATCCAGTATACTGACACACACACACACACACACACACACACACACACACACACACACACACACACACTGATCCAGTATACTGACACACACACACACACACACACACACACACACACACACACACACACACACACACTGATCCAGTATACTGACACACACACACACACACACACACACACACACACACACACACACACACACTGATCCAGTATACTGACACACACACACACACACTGATCCAGTATACTGACACACACACACACACACACACACACACACACACACTGATCCAGTATACTGACACACACACACACACACACACACACACACACACACACACACACTGATCCAGTATACTGACACACACACACACACACACACACACACACACACACACACACACACACACTGATCCAGTATACTGACACACACACACACACACACACACACACACACACACACACACACACACACACACACTGATCCAGTATACTGACACACACACACACACACACTGATCCAGTATACTGACACACACACACACTGATCCAGTATACTGACACACACACACACACACACACACACACACACTGATCCAGTATACTGACACACACACACACACACACACACACACACACACACACTGATCCAGTATACTGACACACACACACTGATCCAGTATACTGACACACACACACACTGATCCAGTATACTGACACACACACACACACACTGATCCAGTATACTGACACACACACACACACACACACACACACTGATCCAGTATACTGACACACACATACACACTGATCCAGTATACTGACACACACACACACACACACACACACTGATCCAGTATACTGACACACACACACACACACACACACACACACACACTGATCCAGTATACTGACACACACACACACACACACACACACACACACACACACACACACTGATCCAGTATACTGACACACACACACACACACACACACACACACACACACACACACACTGATCCAGTATACTGACACACACACACACACACACACACACACACACACACACACACACACACACACTGATCCAGTATACTGACGCACACACACACACACACACACACACACACACACTGATCCAGTATACTGACACACACACACACACACACACACACACACACACTGATCCAGTATACTGACACACACACACACACACACACACACACACTGATCCAGTATACTGACACACACACACACACACACACACACACACACACACTGATCCAGTATACTGACACACACTGATCCAGTATACTGACACACACACACACTGATCCAGTATACTGACACACACACACACACACACACACACACACACACACACACACACACACACACACACACACACACACACACACACTGATCCAGTATACTGACACACACTGATCCAGTATACTGACACACACACACACACTGATCCAGTATACTGATACACACACACTGATCCAGTATACTGACACACACACACACACACACACACACACACACACACACACACACACACACACACACACACACACACACACTGATCCAGTATACTGACACACACACACACACACACACACACACACTGATCCAGTATACTGATACACACACACTGATCCAGTATACTGACACACACACACACACTGATCCAGTATACTGACACACACACACACACACACACACACACACACACACACACACACACACACACACACACACACACACACACTGATCCAGTATACTGACACACACACACACACACACACACACACACACACACACACTGATCCAGTATACTGACACACACACACACACACACACACACACACACACACACACACACACACTGATCCAGTATACTGATACACACACACTGATCCAGAATACTGATACACACACTGATCCAGTATACTGATACACACACACTGATCCAGTATACTGATACACACACTGATCCAGTATACTGATACACACACACTGATCCAGTATACTGATACACACACTGATCCAGTATACTGACACACACACACTGATCCAGTATACTGACACACACACACTGATCCAGTATACTGATACACACACACTGATCCAGTATACTGATACACACACACTGATCCAGTATACTGATACACACACTGATCCAGTATACTGATACACACACTGATCCAGTATACTGATACACACACTGATCCAGTATACTGACACACACACTGATCCAGTATACTGATACACACACTGATCCAGTATACTGATACACACACTGATCCAGTATACTGATACACACACACACTGATCCAGTATACTGACACACACACACTGATCCAGTATACTGATACACACACTGATCCAGTATACTGATACACACACTGATCCAGTATACTGATACACACACACTGATCCAGTATACTGATACACACACACTGATCCAGTATACTGATACACACACACTGATCCAGTATACTGATACACACACACTGATCCAGTATACTGATACACACACTGATCCAGTATACTGATACACACACACTGATCCAGTATACTGACACACACACTGATCCAGTATACTGACACACACACACACTGATCCAGTATACTGACACACACACTGATCCAGTATACTGATACACACACACTGATCCAGTATACTGACACACACACACTGATCCAGTATACTGACACACACACACTGATCCAGAATACTGATACACACACTGATCCAGTATACTGACACACACACACTGATCCAGTATACTGATACACACACACTGATCCAGTATACTGATACACACACTGATCCAGTATACTGACACACACACACTGATCCAGTATACTGACACACACACACACTGATCCAGTATACTGACACACACTCCTGAAGCACACTCCTGACACACAGCGTGACGTAGGTGTAAGAACAGACCCAGTGTTTACAACGCCAACGTACAAAGACTAGGTCAAACGCTATTTACAAAATAAATAAACAAATAAAAGGTAAAACAACGATGTCGGACGGAATCGATCAATAATTAAAGGAATCGATAAGAGGAAATTTTTATTTTATATCAAGTATCTGATTCCTGACCTCCAGTATTTGATTCCAGAATTCGATTCCAGGTTATATATATATAAATATTCCCTTTAGATGAAGAGAATGAGGTTGTGAGAGTGAGAGTGTGTGTGTGAGAGTGTGTGTGTGTGAGTGAGAGGCTGTACCTCGCTGAGAATGACCCACACCGGAGAGTCGGTCAGCACCGAGAGTCTCAGAGCCTCCAGCGGCCCGAAGGAAGAGTCCACCTCGCCCTCCGCCATCCCGTTCTCAAACCTCCCTGAGGACACACACACACACACACACACACACACACACACACACACACACACATGCTGTGACACGATCCTCACACACATCAACACAATCAACTCTTCTGAGATCATGTGCGGAAGAGCAGGCTGAGGCAGGTCGGGACAAACCTTCATACTTTAAAGCATTAGTTCACTTCAGAATTAAAATCTCCTGATCATTTACTGTCATCCAAGAAGATGTTCATGTCTGTCTTTCTTCAGTGGAAAAGAAATGAAGGGTTTTGAGGAAAACACTCCAGGATGTTTCTCCATATAGTGTCTTCAATGGGGTCCAACGGGTCGAAGGTCCAGATGTGAGTTTCAGTGCAGCTTCAAAGTCTCGACACGATCCAGCCGAGGAATAAGAGTCTCATCTAGACCAACCAGCCGACATTTATAACAGAAATAAACATTATATACTTTTATCCACAAATGCTGGTCTTGCTCTAGCTGTGATGCGCCACACATTACGTCATCAGGGTGAAAGGTCAAGCGTGACGTAGGTGTAAGAACAGACCCAGTGTTTACAAAGCCAACGTGCAAAGACTAAGACAAACGCCATTTACTAAATAAATAAAGAAATAAAGGGTAAAACAACGATGTCGAACGATTTTGAAGCTGGAGGAGAAAATGAGATTGAGTTTAGGTCTGTTCTTACACCTACGTCACGCTTGACCTTTCACCCTGATTATGTAATGTGTGGCGCATCACAGCTAGAGCAAGACCAGCATTTGTGGATAAAAGTATATAATGTTTATTTCTGTTATAAATGTCCGCTGGTTTGTCTAGATGAGACTCTTATTCCTCGGCTGGATCGTGTCGAGACTTTGAAGCTGCACTGAAACTCACATCTGGACCTTCGACCCGTTGGACCCCATTGAAGACACTATATGGAGGAACACCCTGGAGTGTTTTCCTCAAAACCCTTCATTTCTTTTCCACTGAAGAAAGAAAGACATGAACATCTTCTTGGATGAGTATATTATGAGGAAATGTTAATTCGGAAGTGAACTAATGCTTTAACTAATTAAGTTGAAAAACACACCATTGAGAGTGTACTGTGCCATACATGATTTCCTGTGAAATATCTCACAAAACACACCAAATAAACCCACATACAGCAGAGCAGGATACAATGACATTTGATTTCGGATGATAAATATTTGGAATGATTCACATGTATTTTTGCTGGATCCTGCAGTGCTCCGAAGCGTCTGCTTGGATTATATTCAGCACATTAATGACTGAAGGGGAAACTGACGCTCTGACACGAGGGACGGGCCTCAATAAACCCTGAGGCGCAGTAATCAGACAGACATACATAATCATAATCATGAGAGGGAGACAGCCAAACAGATCAAAAACACTTCAGGCTTCTCAGAACCAAGATCTGCTAGGATTTTCTCCACGGATTTGGAGTGTGAGTTCAGCAAGAGAGAGACAGAGAGCATTCATGATTCACACTAGGGCTGGTTACTGACACAAATTCAATATGGATTCATTTATATATATATATGTCTCAGGTACACGTCAATCTTTTTCGATAGAGAAAAAAAGTTTAACAGGAACCAGTTTAAACCATACATTAGGCTAAGGGTTCACATTAACAACTGATTCATATATAAACATTTTTTATTATATTAAAGTCATAACTTTTGAATGACATTATGTTACTACTCCAATTCGTTTTTTGAAATGTATACATTTGTTTTCATGACAGATTTATTCAAACATAGAGGAACAGTTTAAGTCAAAATATAATGAAAATGTAATATAGTGCATATATTTATCAAAACGCTCCTTATTTCTCCATCTGACTGTCGAGTTTATGATCACTCTACG
Organism: Scardinius erythrophthalmus; assembly: GCF_964197995.2. Classification (NCBI taxonomy): domain Eukaryota; kingdom Metazoa; phylum Chordata; class Actinopteri; order Cypriniformes; family Leuciscidae; genus Scardinius; species Scardinius erythrophthalmus. The sequence continues at coordinate 39,765,456 of NC_138233.1, forward strand.
GCTTTTCTGAGGTAAATGTGACATTATATTGTTTTATTGACGTCTTTCTGCGGTTGAAACTGATGGATTACATGAGACATGACTGAGTTCAGTGAGTTGTTCTGTATCTTCTGATGTTTATTTGCTGCTGTAACTAGTAAAGAGGAAAATGATCACTTCATCTGTCACACACATTAAAGAGACACAAACACACATTTACTGACTGAATTAAGTGATGAAACTGACAGAATTTAAAAGCTGAGACTTTGTTTCATATCAAAAATAAAGCACAAAGCTAATTGTGATTATTGACTGCGAGGAGCTACAAATAATGTTTACTGAAGTTTTGTTCAACTGAAAACAGCACTGACTAAAAGATTGATTCTTTTGATTTAAGAATCAATATCTAAATGAGAATAAATTGCAGTCGAGAAATCCGTATGTTCAACCCAATCCCAAATAAAACCAACATCTTTTCCATGTGTTGAAGTGTGCTGGTGTATGTTCTCATGTAACGCTGGAGAAGTGTAACACTGGCGCTCTCTCAGGAGAATGTCACTGTGGAGACGCTTTAATGGCGACATATGATATTACATCAATTCTGCATCGTCTAAATGAGTGAACAGGTTCAAGATGGTGAAAACAAGACAGGTGTTTGAATAAACCGTCAGAAAAGATAACTTATTTAAAGCAACAATTACGCCATCACGCGCTTCATCCGAGCATGAGTGTTGTGTATGGGCTGAATCATGAATACTGCTGCTGTATTTAGTGTGTGTGTCACAGGTGTGCGCTCACCTATTCTGATGAAGCCATCTTCTGTGCGCTGGTACTTTGGCGTCTTCTCTCTCCCCTCCTTCAGTGCTTCTTTCTCCGACTGAATATTCTGATCAAGAGGGACAGAAGTGTTGGAGTGTTTCAGCATATAACACACACACACACTCAAGTCATTTGTCAACAGATAAGCCCATAATCTAGTTTTTAAAAACAGCAAACATATTGCAAATGATCTCAATTAATACATTTATATTTAATTATTTAGCAGATTAAACTAACAGCAGGGCAACAATATACAAGTGCCGTGACCAGTCCCAGTTAGTCCAGCACAGGACACGTAGTAAGGTGTTTTTTAAATAGATATATAATAGTAAGTGTTAGTATTAATGGGTTGAAGGTGTGGATGAACAGTCCAGGTAAAGCTCTGTGAAAGTGATTCTGTGCCTCTTTGGGATGATGCACCACAAAGCTTCTGGAAAACACATTGGTCTGAAGTAATGAGTTTAGGAATAGGGATGCAGAGCCATTAATTAGATTAGTCATTTAATATAATTAATGATTTCTTTCCAATTTATCATTTTTTTACACAACTCCTACTGTTTTGTTAAGCTCAACCCTTTTTATTATGTTTCTTGAATGTGCGGGTTTATCAGTAACCAATATTTGGACTCAAACTAGCTAGTCCTGACTCTGTGATACATTCATTTAGACTAAATATGCATCTCACAACTTTAAAACTATATTCAGAGAAGAAAAAAATAAACAAATATTGGTAACAGGGTTGCAAGTCTTTCAATCTATTAAACACTTTTTAATCAAAAATATATTTTCAAACTGACATCTTCAAATTAATGTGGAAAAAATATGTGGAAAAAATTAATGTGGAAAAAACAAATATTTTTAATATTTCAGCTTTTGCTTTTATCAAACCACCTAGCAACCACCCAGAACATCCTAGCAACCACCCACAGCACTGGGGGATGAGTTCTGCACAGACAAACACAACTCTTTTCTTCGTGAAATGTAAAAATCTCATTTAGCCCTTTATTCTGTTGCATGCAATAATCTCTATATGAATGAGCAGTTTATGAAAGCGAGTGCAACTGTATTTTTCCAGATCGGAGATGATATTCCTTTATTAAAAAAAAAATCAGTTTTGGCAAAAGATTCTTCAGAAAGTGATATATTGAACCAATCTGTATTTCTGCTTTTCTGTCAAGAGAAAATAAAAATGACAGCAAAAATAGTTAAAGTGTGAAGGATGCATTAAAGAGAAGTGACGCAGGAGCCCTGAGCTGACATTCAGAGGGAGGAACACTCTTAAATATAAAGGTTATTTATTGGCATTGATGGTTTCAACAAGAACCTCTGACATCCATGGAACCTTTCCATTGCACAAAAGGTTCTTTATAGTGGAAAAGGGTTCTTACGATTTTTTAAAAAATGGTTCTTTTAAGACCTGATCACTGAAAGGGTTCTTTGGGGAAGCAAAAGTGGTTCTTCTATGGCAAACTTTTGGAATCTATTTTTAAGAGTGCATGAATTTTAAAGGTTGTTTATGGAACCATCAATGCCAATAAAGGCCCTTTATTTTTAAGAGTGAAGCTCAGCGCACACATTCACCGCAGTTGTTCCTGTTGATGAGGGGCATCTCCAGATCTCCAGTGGTTCAAGTCTTCCCTCTCAGCAGGTCCTTCAGGGTGTCGTGGAGGGGTGAGGTGTCCCAACATCGAGCTACTGGAGTGCCTCAGGGCTCAGTGCTGGGACCGCTTCTCTTCTCTATCTACATGTCACCCAGAAACATGGCTTTTCCCATCAGTGTTATCATCTAGCTAATGGAGTGCCTCAGGGCTCAGTGCTGGGACCGCTTCTCTTCTCCATCTACATGTCATCACTAGGATCTGTCATTCAGAAACATGGATTTTCCTATCACTGTTATCATCTAGCTAATGGAGTGCCTCAGGGCTCAGTGCTGGGACCACTCCTCTTCTCCATCTACATGTCATCACTGGGATCTGTCATTCAGAAACATGGATTTTCCTATCACTGCTATCATCTAGCTACTGGAGTGCCTCAGGACTCAATGCTGGGACCGCTTCTCTTCTCCATCTACATGTCATCCAGAAACATGGTTTTTCCCATCACTGTTATCATCTAGCTACTGGAGTGCCTCAGGGCTCAGTGCTGGGACCACTCCTCTTCTCCATCTACATGTCATCACTGGGATCTGTCATTCAGAAACATGGATTTTCCTATCACTGCTATCATCTAGCTACTGGAGTGCCTCAGGGCTCAGTGCTGGGACCGCTTCTCTTCTCCATCTACATGTCATCACTAGGATCTGTCATTCAGAAACATGGTTTATCCCATCACTGTTATCATCTAGCTACTGGAGTGCCTCAGGGCTCAGTGCTGGGACCACTACTCTTCTCCATCTACATGTCATCACTGGGATCTGTCATTCAGAAACATGGATTTTCCTATCACTGCTATCATCTAGCTACTGGAGTGCCTCAGGACTCAGTGCTGGGACCACTTCTCTTCTCCATCTACATGTCATCACTAGGATCTGTCATTTAGAAACATGGTTTATCCCATCAATGTTATCATCTAGCTACTGGAGTGCCTCAGGGCTCAGTGCTGGGACCGCTTCTCTTCTCCATCTACATGACATCACTAGGATCTGTCATTCAGAAACATGGTTTATCCCATCACTGTGATCATCTAGCTACTGGAGTGCCTCAGGGCTCAGTGCTGGGACCGCTTCTCTTCTCCATCTACATGTCATCACTAGGATCTGTCATTCAGAAACATGGTTTATCCCATCACTGTTATCATCTAGCTACTGGAGTGCCTCAGGGCTCAGTGCTGGGACCACTCCTCTTCTCCATCTACATGTCATCACTGGGATCTGTCATTCAGAAACATGGATTTTCCTATCACTGCTATCATCTAGCTACTGGAGTGCCTCAGGACTCAGTGCTGGGACCACTTCTCTTCTCCATCTACATGTCATCACTAGGATCTGTCATTTAGAAACATGGTTTATCCCATCAATGTTATCATCTAGCTACTGGAGTGCCTCAGGGCTCAGTGCTGGGACCGCTTCTCTTCTCCATCTACATGACATCACTAGGATCTGTCATTCAGAAACATGGTTTATCCCATCACTGTGATCATCTAGCTACTGGAGTGCCTCAGGGTTCAGTGCTGGGATCGCTTCTCTTCTCCATCTACATGTCATCACTAGGATCTGTCATTCAGAAACATGGTTTATCCCATCACTGTTATCATCTAGCTACTGGAGTGCCTCAGGGCTCAGTGCTGGGACCACTCCTCTTCTCCATCTACATATCATCATTAGGATCTGTCATTCAGAAACATGGTTTATCCCATCACTGTTATCATCTAGCTACTGGAGTATCTCAGGACTCAGTGCTGGGACCACTTCTCTTCTCCATCTACATGTCATCATTAGGATCTGTCATTCAGAAACATGGTTAATCCCATCAGTGTTATCATCTAGCTACTGGAGTGCCTCAGAGCTCAGTGCTGGGACCACTTCTCTTCTCCATCTACATGTCATCACTAGGATCTGTCATTCAGAAACATGGATTTTCCTATCACTGTTATCATCTAGCTACTGGAGTGCCTCAAGGCTCAGTGCTGGGACCACTCCTCTTCTCCATCTACATGTCATCCAGAAACATGGCTTTTCTCATCACTGTGATCATTGAGCTACTGGAGTGCCTCAGGGCTCAGTGCTGGGACCGCTTCTCTTCTCCATCTACATGTCATCACTAGGATCTGTCATTCAGAAACATGGTTTCCCCCATCACAGTTATCATCTAGCTACTGGAGTGCCTCAGGGCTCAGTGCTGGGACCACTCCTCTTCTCCATCTACATGTCATCACTGGGATCTGTCATTCAGAAACATGGATTTTCCTATCACTGCTATCATCTAGCTACTGGAGTGCCTCAGGGCTCAGTGCTGGGGCCGCTTCTCTTCTCCATCTACATGTCATCACTAGGATCTGTCATTCAGAAACATGGTTTATCCCATCAATGTTATCATCTAGCTACTGGAGTGCCTCAGGGCTCAGTGCTGGGGCCGCTTCTCTTCTCCATCTACATGTCATCACTAGACCTGTCATTCAGAAACATGGTTTATCCCATCAATGTTATAATCTAGCTACTGGAGTGCCTCAAGGCTCAGTGCTGGGACCACTCCTCTTCTCCATCTACATGTCATCCAAAACATGGCTTTTCTCATCACTGTGATCATTGAGCTACTGGAGTGCCTCAGGGCTCAGTGCTGGGACCGCTTCTCTTCTCCATCTACATGTCATCACTAGGATCTGTCATTCAGAAACATGGTTTCCCCCATCACAGTTATCATCTAGCTACTGGAGTGCCTCAGGGCTCAGTGCTGGGACCACTACTCTTCTCCATCTACATGTCATCACTGGGATCTGTCATTCAGAAACATGGATTTTCCCATCAATGTTATCATCTAGCTACTGGAGTGCCTCAGGACTCAGTGCTGGGACCACTTCTCTTCTCCATCTACATGTCATCACTAGGATCTGTCATTTAGAAACATGGTTTATCCCATCACTGTTATCATCTAGCTACTGGAGTGCCTCAGGGCTCAGTGCTTGGACCACTTCTCTTCTCCATCTACATGACATCACTAGGATCTGTCATTCAGAAACATGGTTTATCCCATCACTGTGATCATCTAGCTACTGGAGTGCCTCAGGGCTCAGTGCTGGGACCGCTTCTCTACTCCATCTACATGTCATCATTAGGATCTGTCATTCAGAAACATGGTTAATCCCATCACTGTTATCATCTAGCTACTGGAGTGCCTCAGGGCTCAGTGCTGGGACCGCTTCTCTTCTCCATCTACATGTCATCACTAGTGTCTGTCATTCAGAAACATGGTTTATCCCATCACTGTTATCATCTAGCTACTGGAGTGCCTCAGGGCTCAGTGCTGGGACCCCTTCTCTTCTCCATCTACATGACATCACTAGTGTCTGTCATTCAGAAACATGGTTTATCCCATCACTGTGATCATCTAGCTACTGGAGTGCCTCAGGGCTCAGTGCTGGGACCACTTCTCTTCTCCATCTACATGTCATCACTAGGATCTGTCATTCAGAAACATGGATTTTCCTATCACTGTTATCATCTAGCTACTGGAGTGCCTCAAGGCTCAGTGCTGGGACCACTCCTCTTCTCCATCTACATGTCATCCAGAAACATGGCTTTTCTCATCACTGTGATCATTGAGCTACTGGAGTGCCTCAGGGCTCAGTGCTGGGACCGCTTCTCTTCTCCATCTACATGTCATCACTAGGATCTGTCATTCAGAAACATGGTTTCCCCCATCACAGTTATCATCTAGCTACTGGAGTGCCTCAGGGCTCAGTACTGGGACCGCTTCTCTTCTCCATCTACATGTCTTCACTAGGATCTGTCATTCAGAAACATGGTTTATCCCATCACTGTTATCATCTAGCTACTGGAGTGCCTCAGAGCTCAGTGCTGGGACCACTCCTCTTCTCCATCTACATGTCATCAGGAGGATCTGTCATTCAGAAACATGGCTTTTCCCATCACTGTGATCATCTAGCTACTGGAGTGCCTCAGGGCTCAGTGCTGGGACCACTTCTCTTCTCCATCTACATGTCATCCAGAAACATGGCTTTTCCCATCACTGTTATCATTTAGCTACTGGAGTGCCTCAGGGCTCAGTGCTGGGACCACTCCTCTTCTCCATCTACATGTCATCATTAGGATCTGTCATTCAGAAACATGGTTTATCCCATCACTGTTATCATCTAGCTACTGGAGTGCATCAGGGCTCAGTGCTGGGACCACTTCTCTTCTCCATCTACATGTCATCATTAGGATCTGTCATTCAGAAACATGGTTTATCCCATCACTGTTATCATCTAGCTACTGGAGTGCCTCAGGGCTCAGTGCTGGGACCACTCCTCTTCTCCATCTACATGTCATCAGGAGGATCTGTCATTCAGAAACATGGCTTTTCCCATCACTGTGATCATCTAGCTACTGGAGTGCCTCAGGGCTCAGTGCTGGGACCACTCCTCTTCTCCATCTACATGTCATCCAGAAACATGGCTTTTCCCATCACTGTTATCATTTAGCTACTGGAGTGCCTCAGGGCTCAGTGCTGGGACCACTCCTGTTCTCCATCTACATGTCATCATTAGGATCTGTCATTCAGAAACATGGTTTATCCCATCACTGTTATCATCTAGCTACTGGAGTGCCTCAGGGCTCAGTGCTGGGACCACTTCTCTTCTCCATCTACATGTCATCACTAGGATCTGTCATTCAGAAACATGGATTTTCCTATCACTGTTATCATCTAGCTACTGGAGTGCCTCAAGGCTCAGTGCTGGGACCACTCCTCTTCTCCATCTACATGTCATCACAAGGATATGTCATTCAGAAACATGGATTTTCCCATCACTGATATCATCTAGCTAATGGAGTGCCTCAGGGCTCAGTGCTGGGACCACTTCTCTTCTACATCTACATGTCATCACTAGGATATGTCATTCAGAAACATGGATTTTCCTATCACTGCTATCATCTAGCTACTGGAGTGCCTCAGGGCTCAGTGCTGGGACCACTCCTCTTCTCCATCTACATGTCATCACTGGGATCTGTCATTCAGAAACATGGCTTTTCCCATCACTGTGATCATCTAGCTACTGGAGTGCCTCAGGGCTCAGTGCTGGGACCGCTTCTCTTCTCCATCTACATGACATCACTAGATCTGTCATTCAGAAACATGGTTTATCCCATCACTGTTATCATCTAGCTACTGGAGTGCCTCAGGGCTCAGTGCTGGGACCGCTTCTCTTCTCCATCTACATGTCTTCACTAGGATCTGTCATTCAGAAACATGGTTTATCCCATCACTGTTATCATCTAGCTACTGGAGTGCCTCAGGGCTCAGTGCTGGGACCACTCCTCTTCTCCATCTGCATGTCATCAGGAGGATCTGTCATTCAGAAACATGGCTTTTCCCATCACTGTGATCATCTAGTTACTGGAGTGCCTCAGGGCTCAGTGCTGGGACCACTCCTCTTCTCCATCTACATGTCATCAGGAGGATCTGTCATTCAGAAACATGGCTTTTCCCATCACTGTGATCATCTAGTTACTGGAGTGCCTCAGGGCTCAGTGCTGGGACCACTCCTCTTCTCCATCTACATGTTATCAGGAGGATCTGTCATTCAGAAACATGGTTAATCCCATCACTGTTATCATCTAGTTACTGGAGTGCCTCAGGGCTCAGTGCTGGGACCACTCCTCTTCTCCATCTACATGTCATCCAGAAACATGGCTTTTCCCATCACTGTTATCATTTAGCTACTGGAGTGCCTCAGGGCTCAGTGCTGGGACCGTTTCTCTTCTCCATCTACATGTCATCACTAGGATCTGTCATTCAGAAACATGGATTTTCCCATCACTGTTATCATCTAGCTACTGGAGTGCCTCAGGGCTCAGTGCTGGGACCGCTTCTCTTCTCCATCTACATGTCATCACTAGGATCTGTCATTTAGAAACATGGATTTTCCCAATCACTGCTATCATCTAGCTACTGGAGTGCCTCAGGGCTCAGTGCTGGGACCACTTCTCTTCTCCATCTACATGTCATCACTAGGATCTGTCATTCAGAAACATGGATTTTCCCATCACTGTTATCATCTAGCTACTGGAGTGCCTCAGGGCTCAGTGCTGGGACCACTTCTCTTCTCCATCTACATGTCATCACTAGGATCTGTCATTCAGAAACATGGATTTTCCCATCACTGTTATCATCTAGCTACTGGAGTGCCTCAAGGCTCAGTGCTGGGACCGCTTCTCTTCTCCATCTACATGACATCACTAGGATCTGTCATTCAGAAACATGGATTTTCCCATCACTGTTATCATCTAGCTACTGGAGTGCCTCAAGGCTCAGTGCTGGGACCACTCCTCTTCTCCATCTACATGTCATCACTAGGATCTGTCATTCAGAAACATGGATTTTCCCATCACTGTTATCATCTAGCTACTGGAGTGCCTCAAGGCTCAGTGCTGGGACCACTCCTCTTCTCCATCTACATGTCATCCAGAAACATGGCTTTTCTCATCACTGTGATCATTGAGCTACTGGAGTGCCTCAGGGCTCAGTGCTGGGACCGCTTCTCTTCTCCATCTACATGTCATCAGGAGGATCTGTCATTCAGAAACATGGCTTTTCCCATCACTGTGATCATCTAGCTACTGGAGTGCCTCAGGGCTCAGTGCTGGGACCACTTCTCTTCTCCATCTACATGTCATCACTAGGATCTGTCATTCAGAAACATGGATTTTCCCATCACTGTTATCATCTAGCTACTGGAGTGCCTCAGGGCTCAGTGCTGGGACCACTTCTCTTCTCCATCTACATGTCATCACTAGGATCTGTCATTCAGAAACATGGATTTTCCTATCACTGTTATCATCTAGCTACTGGAGTGCCTCAAGGCTCAGTGCTGGGACCACTCCTCTTCTCCATCTACATGTCATCCAGAAACATGGCTTTTCTCATCACTGTGATCATTGAGCTACTGGAGTGCCTCAGGGCTCAGTGCTGGGACCGCTTCTCTTCTCCATCTACATGTCATCAGGAGGATCTGTCATTCAGAAACATGGCTTTTCCCATCACTGTGATCATCTAGCTACTGGAGTGCCTCAGGGCTCAGTGCTGGGACCGCTTCTCTTCTCCATCTACATGTCATCAGGAGGATCTGTCATTCAGAAACATGGTTTATCCCATCACTGTGATCATCTAGCTACTGGAGTGCCTCAGGGCTCAGTGCTGGGACCACTTCTCTTCTCCATCTACATGTCATCCAGAAACATGGCTTTTCCCATCACTGTTATCATTTAGCTACTGGAGTGCCTCAGGGCTCAGTGCTGGGACCACTACTCTTCTCCATCTACATGTCATCATTAGGATCTGTCATTCAGAATCATGGATTTTCCTACTACTATGCTGACGACACACAACTCTACCTCTCATTGCAGTAAGAGGATCTGACGGATCCTTGCGAAGACTTGTGATCCTGGCCAACCCAACACTTCATCATAACTTCTCCATTCAGCTGGGTTCATCATCCATAACTCCATCCTGGGTAGCCAGGAGTCTTGGAGCTGTGATTGACGATCAATTGAACTTCATAGACCACATTGCTAGAACTGCCCGGTCCTGCAGATTTGCCTAATACAACATTAGGAGGATCAGGCCCTTCCTATCAGAGCTACTCCTGGTCCAAGTGCTTGCTCTATCCAGACTGGACTATTGTAATGCTCTCTCCTTCCAGCATCACTGTCAAACCTCTGCAACTGATCCAGATGCTGCAGCGAGAGTGTCTTTATCGAGCCGAAGAGATGCACGTCACTCCTCTCCTCATAAACTTGCACTGGTTTTCAACAGCCGTTCGCATCAAATTCAAGGCCCTGTTTGCCTACAGAACAACCACTGGCTCTGCATCTTATATACCTAAACTCACTCACTTAATAATGTTGGGTTAAAAATACCCCAACGAGTAACCCAACTATGGGGTGGTATAGCACCTTCAGTGCTCCAGGTAAAAAGTAACACAAAAGTTAAATTAACTATTTATTTTTATTTATGACAGTATTTTAATAAATAAAATACACTTTGTTTTCAAATACAGATTGTTTATTTGTATAAAACAATAAATATGTCTCAACAAATATATATTTTAAATTACAAACTAAATATTGGGGAGTCTAGAATTTAATATAAATATGCATAATTAAGTACAGAAATTTGTGTACATACAGCATACGTATTTAACCCAACTGCTGGGTAATTACTAAAAGTTACCCAACAATTTAAAAAACATTTTTGGAAAAATAAGCCAACATAGTGACCTAATTTGTGTAACCTAATGGTTGGGTTAAAAAAAAAAATAAGCCAACGTTTTTTACTGTGCACTACTTCAGACCCATGTGTCCTCCAGAAGTTTGTGTTCTGCAAGTGAACGGCGTCTTATGGTGCCATCATCCCAAAGAGACACAGAATCACTTTCACAAACCTTCACCTGGACTGGTCTCTGCTGAACTCGCATCTCTCTCATCAACACGTGACACATTAATACTAACACTTACTATTCTATGTATTATCTATTCTCTCTCATGAAGACTTCAGATGCAAAAATATTGGGTTGACACATATTGTGTCTGTGTACCTGGCAACTGTAACTTCCTGGACCGAAACGCTGTGATTTGATCCAAGAAAAGACAAATATGTTCAAAACCCCCAGAAGAGCGACGCTCTAATTTCCCAAACTGCATTAACAGCATAAAACAGACCACAAAGACTCCTATCTCCAGGGCATTCCCTGCTAATTTCCTATATCCGGCTGAATTCCATAAACATCCCTTAAGGGAGCTTTACAAAGAGGGAAATGAGGAGAAAACAGAGATAAAACAACCCGGCAGGGAGGAGAAGCAGAAACCAGCGAGAGCATGAGAGATATTACACGGAGGCTCTCTCTCTCTCTCTCTTTTTTTAGAAAATCCCGCGATTAATCTTGCGGTGAAGGTCCGTTTCCGGCTGTAATCTTAAATCACAGTGCCGCCCCTCGTCTGCGCTCCCTCGGGAGAAAATATCTCCTCTGCGCCGACCGCACACATGCAGGTCACGTTTTATTACTGTGTGTCAGTACAGTTGCATTAGCTCATAAAACAGAAGTATATCTCTATCTCCACTGCTTTGCTTTCTCCTATACGTTCCTCCAGTTTGGCTGTGTAGAGCAGTGACGGAGAGATGCGGTGACTTTCTCATGATTCTCCTCTTCTTTAAACGAGACTTTGGTCTCTTCTTGTTACTTATGCTCATATCATTTTTGTCACATTTACAGGGATAGTTCACCCTAAAATTAAAATCAAGTCATCATTAACTCACCCTGGTGTTGTTCTAATGCCGTACGCCCTTCTTTGCTTTTTAGACCACAAAAGTAGAATTGTTTAAAAATGTCCCGCTCATGCTCATCCATATAATGGCAGTGTATAGCAACCAACATCAAGCTTTAAAAAAGATGCAAAACTATCTCAGAATGAACCGATGCGACACATGTCGTAGGGTTTGGTGAAAAACGAATCTCTCAAATAGAGATTTAATGTGCTATTTAATGAAAATCCTGCCGTTGATCTTCTGTGCTCGACTGCGTTCATGAGACTCTATTAACTCCGAAAAACACACGAGTTATGAGAAATTAAAGTCCCCCTGTGGTAGAAATCCAGCGTTTAATGTTGTTTATGTATATTTACTTTAGCTGGAAAATAACTTTACTAAAGAACCGCTATAAAGCCAAAACAATCTCTGTTACCATAAATTATACGTTTATCTCTGTAAAGCTGCTTTGAAACAATCTACATTGTTAAAAGCGCTATATAAATGAAAATGACTTGACTTGACTTGACTTATGTGTCTATGTGGTGTTTTTAATCTGCTTTAAGACAAACCATGTGTAAATTCATAAGTCGACAGCATTGCTGAGTATTTCCTCCTTAAAACTGCAGTGAACCAAAGACAGTCTCAAACACACGCTTTGAAATCGCTGGTGTTTCTGACGTCACAAACTACCTTGTAACCAATCAGATCAACGTGTGATCGTCAACCAGTGGATCTCTGAGCTGAGGGAGTGAGTGGAGGCGGGGCTCATCTGCATATTCATAGAACCACGCATAGCCTACTAAATGAGGCAAGGGTGTCGAGTTACATTCAAGATATTTTAAGGCATGAAGACATTTTTTTCAAGGACATTTTTTTTAAATATGTCATTTTGGTGATCTAAGATGAGTTTTAAGGGATAAAATGATAGACTACAGGGGACTTTAAGACTAAGAATATCCATTTACCGTCTTCTCTGGTGAATATATCCGTTGTGTTCGCATCTGTCAGCTGTCATTCTGACTCATCAGACAAACAGTGGAGAAAGTGAATGGACACTTTTTTGTGATTTCTATGTGTTGTATTACATGTCGTGTGTTCATGAGTCTTGATCTTTTGCTCTCGTTGGCTGCGAGGAAGTCGTCCACTCGCAAGCATGATTCGAGGTATCACACGCGTCATGGCACGCTTAACACTTCAGGATAGGGATTTAAACAAGTCCTTAACTCTGAGGATGAGCAATGCTTTCACATTTATGCCAAACTATGATAGATTCAGCTCTTGACATCTGCTCAAACAGGAGGCCTGCCAGCGCTGAACACGGCCTGAAGTATTGAGCTGGATGAGACAGTGTTTCAGCACAGATCTGTTGTGTTTACAGAGGAGCAGAGAAGCAGAGCAAACACACACACACACAATCACACAACACACACACTGTTAGGGTTCGTCTGCTCACAATGACAGGGACTCACGTCGAAAGGAAGAACCTCCACTGTAGTGTTGAAGAGCTTGTCTCCGGGGTGCTCGATGTTTCCACTGCGGAAGAAATACCTGCACACACACACACACACACACACAAATATCATCCAAACCATCAATCATATCAATTCCATAAGGAGTACAATGCTAAAGAACGCTGTTGCAGAGGCTTCCTTATATATCATCTTATCAGGCATTTATTTATAGAGCCTGCAGTGCACAGCGGCCCCGAAAGTATTAAGATGGTCAGTGAGTAACAAAAAAACAGTAAAAACAGTGAAATATTATTACATTTTAAATCATCTGTTGTCTATGTGAATATACAGTAAAGTGTAATTTATTCCTGTGATCAAAGCTGAATGTTCAGCATCATTACTCCAGTCTTCAGTGTCACATGATCCTTCAGAAATCACTCTAATATGAGGATTTGATGCTCAAGAAACATTTATGATTATTATCAGTGTTTTTGTGCAAACCGTGATACATTTTTTCTTTGATTCTTTGATGAATTGAAAGTTCAAAAGAACAGCATTTATCTGAAATGGAAAGACTGTAATGTAAATGTCAATTCTGATCAATATAATGCATCATGTCTCTTACTGACCCCAGACCAGGAAAAACAGCAGAAAACTTAGTTTTGAGAAAAGCACTTGATAACACAGATGACGACACTTGATAACACAGATGACGACACTTTATAACACATGCTGTGACATTCAGACTTACTTAAGAGTCTAAAAACAGCATCTAATCCTCTCCTAGACTCTCAGTATAATCACACATGTAGAAACACACACCTGCGCTGGTTAAACTGGTGTAGAAACACACACCTGCGCTGGTTAAACTGGTGTAGAAACACACACCTGCGCTGGTTAAACTGGTGTAGAAACACACACCTGCACTGGTTAAACTGGTGTAGAAACACACACCTGCGCTGGTTAAACTGGTGTAGAAACACACACCTGCACTGGTTAAACTGGTGTAGAAACACACACCTGCACTGGTTAAACTGGTGTAGAAACACACACCTGCGCTGGTTAAACTGGTGTAGAAACACACACCTGCGCTGGTTAAACTGGTGTAGAAACACACACCTGCGCTGGTTAAACTGGGACTCAGTATAATCACACATGTAGAAACACACACCTGCGCTGGTTAAACTGGTGTAGAAACACACACCTGCACTGGTTAAACTGGTGTAGAAACACACACCTGCACTGGTTCAACTGGGACTTCTGTATAATCACACATGTAGAAACACACACCTGCACTGGTTAAACTGGTGTAGAAACACACACCTGCACTGGTTAAATGGTGTAGAAACACACACCTGCGCTGGTTAAACTGGTGTAGAAACACACACCTGCACTGGTTCAACTGGGACTTCTGTATAATCACACATGTAGAAACACACACCTGCACTGGTTAAACTGGTGTAGAAACACACACCTGCGCTGGTTAAACTGGTGTAGAAACACACACCTGCACTGGTTCAACTGGGACTTCTGTATAATCACACATGTAGAAACACACACCTGCGCTGGTTAAACTGGTGTAGAAACACACACCGGCACTGGTTAAACTGGTGTAGAAACACACACCTGCACTGGTTAAACTAACACACACCTGCACTGGTTAAACTAACACACACCTGCGCTGGTTAAACTGGGACTCAGTATAATCACACATGTAGAAACACACACCTGCACTGGTTAAACTGGTGTAGAAACACACACCTGCACTGGTTAAACTGGGACTCAGTATAATCACACATGTAGAAACACACACCTGCGCTGGTTAAACTGGTGTAGAAACACACACCTGCACTGGTTAAACTGGTGTAGAAACACACACCTGCACTGGTTAAACTGGGACTCAGTATAATCACACATGTAGAAACACACACCTGCGCTGGTTAAACTGGTGTAGAAACACACACCTGCACTGGTTAAACTGGTGTAGAAACACACACCTGCACTGGTTAAACTGGTGTAGAAACACACACCTGCG
>NC_138233.1:39785700-39828200 GCF_964197995.2 Scardinius erythrophthalmus
CTACTCTTCACATCACTCCCGTCCTCTACTCTTCACATCACTCCCGTCCTCTACTCTTTACATCACTCCCGTCCTCTACTCTTTACATCACTCCCGTCCTCTACTCTTTACATCACTCCCGTCCTCTACTCTTCACATCACTCCCGTCCTCTACTCTTCACATCACTCCCGTCCTCTACTCTTCACATCACTCCCGTCCTCTACTCTTTACATCACTCCCGTCCTCTACTCTTTACATCACTCCCGTCCTCTACTCTTCACATCACTCCCGTCCTCTACTCTTCACATCACTCCCGTCCTCTACTCTTCACATCACTCCCGTCCTCTACTCTTCACATCACTCCCGTCCTCTACTCTTCACATCACTCCCGTCCTCTACTCTTTACATCACTCCCGTCCTCTACTCTTCACATCACTCCCGTCCTCTACTCTTCACATCACTCCCGTCCTCTACTCTTTACATCACTCCCGTCCTCTACTCTTTACATCACTCCCGTCCTCTACTCTTCACATCACTCCCGTCCTCTACTCTTCACATCACTCCCGTCCTCTACTCTTCACATCACTCCCGTCCTCTACTCTTCACATCACTCCCGTCCTCTACTCTTTACATCACTCCCGTCCTCTACTCTTCACATCACTCCCGTCCTCTACTCTTCACATCACTCCCGTCCTCTACTCTTCACATCACTCCCGTCCTCTACTCTTCACATCACTCCCGTCCTCTACTCTTTACATCACTCCCGTCCTCTACTCTTTACATCACTCCCGTCCTCTACTCTTCACATCACTCCCGTCCTCTACTCTTCACATCACTCCCGTCCTCTACTATTTACATCACTCCCGTCCTCTACTCTTTACATCACTCCCGTCCTCTACTCTTTACATCACTCCCGTCCTCTACTCTTCACATCACTCCCGTCCTCTACTCTTCACATCACTCCCGTCCTCTACTCTTCACATCACTCCCTTCCTCTACTCTTCACATCACTCCCGTCCTCTACTCTTTACATCACTCCCGTCCTCTACTCTTCACATCACTCCCGTCCTCTACTCTTCACATCACTCCCGTCCTCTACTCTTCACATCACTCCCGTCCTCTACTCTTTACATCACTCCCGTCCTCTACTCTTTACATCACTCCCGTCCTCTACTCTTCACATCACTCCCGTCCTCTACTCTTCACATCACTCCCTTCCTCTACTCTTCACATCACTCCCGTCCTCTACTCTTTACATCACTCCCGTCCTCTACTCTTCACATCACTCCCGTCCTCTACTCTTTACATCACTCCCGTCCTCTACTCTTTACATTGGCTTCCAGTGCAGTGTAGAATAGATTTTAAGATTTTGTTGTTCGTTTTTAAGGCCCTAAATGGCCTGGCCCTGAAGATTTTAACCCTGCGTGAGCACAGCTGGTAGTTACGGTCTTCAAACCAACTGGTTTTAGAAGTCCCAAGGTGGAAGTATAAGCGATGGGGTGATCAGGCGTTTGCAGTCGCTGCCCCGAGACTCTGGAACAAGTTCCCCTTGATATTCGTACGATTGCAGATGAAACTAAACTCTAAACCCTCCTGTTTAGGATGGCTTTTAATACGCAGTAGTGGTGTGACAATTTCCTTTTTCCTGTTTCTTTTCAACTTTTTCTTTTCTTTTTTGATTTTACTGTTATATGTATTTATTGTATGATATGTTGTTTTATTTTATTCTATGATATGAAGCACTTTGGGTACGTGACGGTTGTTGTAAAGCGCTATACAAATGTTGATTGATTGATTGATTGATTGAGTACAGTAGGGCTGTGCAACGACTAATCACGACTAAAATAAAAGTTTGTGTTTACATAATATATGTGTGTGTGTACCATGTACAATTATTTTGTATATATAAATACACACATGGATGTATATATTTAAGAAATATTTGTATGTATATACTGTATGTATATAAATATTTTATGTATAAATAAACACATTTTTAAAAATGTATATACAAGCATGTGTGTGTATTTATATATACAAAATAATTATACACAGTACACACACATATATTATGTAAACACAAACTTTTATTTTAGATGTGATTAGTCACAGTGATTAATTCATTATTAGCTTCTCATCGCTTCTCTAACGCCGTGCCGGTCCCTCATGAAGCGCTGCTGGTGCTTGTCCACCAGATGATGATGTTCAGACCAGCTGGAAACCAGAGACATGACACTCTACACATTACACAATAATACTCTACACGTTACACACTAAAATAGATTTTCCAATAGAGAGACACACATATCGGGTAAGATTCTTCTAATTAAACTGCACTATCGTTGATGCTTTATGATAAGAGTGTCTGTCAGAGCATGTCGGCGTTGATGTGTGTGTATGTGTGTGTGTGTGTGTGTGTGTGTGTGTGTGTGTGTGTGTGTGTGTGTGTGTGTGTGTGTGTGTGTGTGTGTGTATGTGTGTGTGTGTGTGTGTACACACCTCTCTACATGCACGGGTGTGAAGAAGTGGATGCGTGTGTGTGCGTGTGTGTGTGTGTGTGTGTGTACACACCTCTCTACATGCACGGGTGTGAAGAAGTGGATGCGTGTGTGTGCGTGTGTGTGTGTGTGTGTGTGTACACACCTCTCTACACGCACGGGTGTGAAGAAGCGGATGCGTATGAAGTCTCCCGCCACCGGAGTGAAGGCCCAGAAGAAGTCCTCCCCCAGATAGGCCTTCTCCAGCGTGAAGTGCTGGTACGTCTTCAGACTGGTGGTGACCTCCGCTAGCGGGTTAGCGTGACCTTTGTGGAGCGTCTGCTTCCCGAAGTCCTTATCCTGAACAGAACACACAGAAGGACCTCGTAAACAAGGCTTGGGCGTTCCTTCAATAACTGCAACTTTATGTCAAAATAAATTTTTTATTGTTGTAACATTAAAGTTACATTTAAAGTGTCTAGATATCCTTTTTATGCCGTCTCACTACCGTTCAAGTGTGTTTTATGGTTATATTTGATTATTTCATCCTTGAACCAGACTTTCAAAGAAAAGGCCAACATTAAACATAGCATAAACAGAAATATAACCTCTTAAAGTCCCCTGTGGTGAATGTTGTTTAAATGTTTATGAGGTGTTTTTAATAGCGGTCGACCCATAGTGGATTTTACCGATACCGGTAACTAGGTTTGACCGTACTTGCTGATAACCGACTAATCAACCGGTATTTTTTTAAATGGATACTGGATAAAAATCAAACATAACACTTCAAGTAAAACAGTGCTGTACTGAAATGTGCTAAATGTAATATATCATAAAAAATGAATTGTTCTACAGAAAAATGAGAAGTTCTACAGAGTGAATTCTACAGAAAATAATTTAAACATTAAAATACTACAGGTCAAATGTGTGTTTCTTTAGCTATAACCTAGAAACATACATAAATTGCATAGGTAACACAAAGGTACACTGCAAGTACCATATGTAAACAGTGATGCATTAGCTAGCTTTCATGAACTATATGCATTATGCAATATCCATTTTTACAGCACGTATTAATATTTGAGAAATACAACTGTACCTTGATCATTCATGTTAACAGATCAAATAAAAAATAAAGCTACATTTTTCAAGGAAAAAAGCTTAAATATGTATATCCTAGTATAGGTCAGACTGTGGCTAATTCTGTCCAGTTGACCCTGATCAATCAGACTAATTAGTGCATATATTTAAATTAATTTGAAATGCACACATCCAAAATTATACCATTCATACATCATATAATTATACTGTGTCATAATATAAACATTGGCATTTTTATGAACTAACATTAACAAAGTTTAATAAGGGCTGTAAGAATATATTTCTCATTGTTATTTAATGTATAAACTAATGTTAACTAATGAGAGCTTATAATCTCTCTGTAACCCACATTTTTATTTCAATGAAATGAATGTACTATATTTTAGTTTGATAATGTTTTAATTTAATATTTAGTATTTTAGGTGATGTTATGGTACTAGATTTTATTTATGCAGTATTTATAATCCATTCACTTTTTGAGCCTGAAAATTACATTGATCTTAAACTGTGGTAAATCTTGAACGCTTCAGCGCACAGACTTCAGTCTGATCTCTTTTCAGAGACGACACTCTGCAGATTATTGATGAAGTGAAACTTAAAGTTAAAAATTCGTCTCATTCATTTCCAATGCGCTCGTTTCTGACCGCGAGGAGCACAAGTGGGTCTGTTTCTCTCAGGACCATTTAACCTGTTCCAGTCATGTGCATGATTTTATTCTGTGTGTGTGTGTTTACACAGCAAGTGCCAAAACCTTTACCAAGTTTCGTAACATTCCAATGAAGAAAGGTTTCTAAAACACATTCCCGAACAGCACCCGAGGGTAAAAATGTCAATATCATCTTAATATTCCAGTATATTTACAGAGTGGTGATGTGGATTGACGACAGCTGGAATGCTCTTGTCGAGTGTTTATGAATGTGTTTATGAAAATGAATGACTAGCGACACAGAATAACGGCAGTGATTGAGGCAGGTATTATGATAAACGGAGCGTCACACACATCAACACGACAGGGAACAGGCGGGACACACGAACACTAATCGCCATGGCGACCCCTAGGGATCTTCATTCAGAGGGAGTAAACACAGAGCAGAGACACACACTGATTTATCAGGACATGATCTCTGAGGAGAAATGAACATTGACCTGAGGCAGAGCACTGTCTGGAGGATTACAAATGAGGGAAGTTGTTACACTCACACACACACACACTCACACACATATAACAAATACTGAATAAGACAGATCACCTTGAGTTTCTGGATCTTGCCAGCGAGTGAAGAGTGTGTCCCGACGTGCTGGAACAGAGACGGTTTAAAGCGGATGCGCAGGTTTGCTTTCTGACGGTCACAATGTTTCTGTGGGACAGAGGACATCGTTTATATCATATCACAACCACACACACCTTCAGCAAAAGGCTCAGGCTGGAATCACATTATCCAGTGCTCATTTTGGCCGCATACACACACTGCATTTAACAGAAATATTACGAAGCAGAGACGCATTAACATCTGATCGTTTCTACTAAACCGCAGTCGAGTGTGTTTTAAACCTGATCATTTTAATGCTGATCTCTCAGGAGCGTGCGAGTTACGTTCACACACACTCCTTCAGACTGCAGTGCTGCTGTGAAGATTCGAGACACACACCGGTTTCTGTCCTTCTCGAGCAGACGAGTAATAACTCTGCACTAAAGTCATAAATCACCCAAAACTGGACATTTTCACATCATTTTCTCACCCTCATGTCGTTCCAGAGTGATTTCTGTCCCTCCATTACAAGTCCAATCTTTCAAGCTTCAAAAAGTTCATAAAGACATGAAATTTCACGTGTCAAGCGAGCTCGACTGAGCTGCCGTTGACCAGTTTTGATGTGCTCTATGTGTGTGTGCAGTGGCGGATTTAGCAAATTGGGGGCCCAAGGCGAAAGTATGTATGGGGGCCCCCCCATTCGATCTTTAAAGGGGGGGTGAAATGCTCATTTTCACTCAATCTCCTGTTAATCTTGAGTACCTATAGAGTAGTATTGCATCCTTCATATCTCCAAAAAGTCTTTAGGTTTATTATATTTATAAAAGAAAGATAGGCTGTACCGAGTTTTTCCGGAAAAAACCGAGCGTCTGGAGGCGGGCCGTGTGGGTGGTGTGCTAAAGCTGTGTGCTAACGCCCCGAGCTAACAACACGCAGAGACATTTGAAGCAGTTTTACTCACCGCCTGCGACCGCGAACCTTTATCATTGTGACTGCTCGATCCTTAAGCATTAGACGATCTGCAAATCCGTCGATCTGGGCTTTGTTTATAAAACAATCATCGTCGAAATGCAGGGAACAAACAGTCTTGCACAAAAAACAAACAGTCTCTGAAAAAACAGACTCCATCCACTGGTCCCTTAACGCTGGGTTCTTTAGGAATCTGTGCAGGGTTGTCTTGCCCTGGCAAACAAAAACCCACTTCTTTGGTGACATTGATCTCCCAAAAGCTAAGCAGAGCGCTTTGATGAGGTAACGCACTGCTTTCGCTCTCTTCTCTCTCTGTCTGGTCTACGAGTGCGCGCGCGCCCGCGGAGAAGTGCCCTTAGGACCCATATAAGGAAATTCCGCCCCATCTTACGTGACACAGACCCATACTCGAAAAAAACTTTTACGAAACTTGTGACAAACCGGAAGGACCATTTTTGGCACAGAAATGCTCCTTCAAACGTACAATTTAATTTTTGAATCTTTGTCCATGTTTAGCATGGGAATCCAACTCTTTAACAGTGTAAAAAACTCAGTATGCATGAAATAGCATTTCACCCCCCCCCCCCCTTTAAAAGATAACGGAAAAAAAAATTACCGACTGAATGGTGGATAGGCAGGTAAAGCTAATCTACAGGGAAGTAAAGGTTGGAGAGCAGAAAAAAAACCTTCCCCTTTAAACCCTGCATACATTTCTTTACTCCAAAATGAAGATGGAAAGCAGAGAACACACAAAGTGTAGCACTACACAAACTAATAGTCACGATGGAACCCAACAGAGAATAAGGTT
The DNA here is from genome assembly GCF_964197995.2 of Scardinius erythrophthalmus. Lineage (NCBI taxonomy): Eukaryota > Metazoa > Chordata > Actinopteri > Cypriniformes > Leuciscidae > Scardinius > Scardinius erythrophthalmus. The sequence goes on from NC_138233.1 coordinate 39,792,286, forward strand.
TCAGATAACACCTGAAAAATCTAGCATCACAATAATGTAAAATGTACATTTTTATAATGTAAAAACATTTTAGTAACTAAACAGAAACATGTTACAATGTTTACATGGTACAATTTCTGGCAAGCTATGTTTTTTTATTATTGCTTGACACAAATTTCACAATTTCAATTCAATTCTTGTGATTTGATTCAATATTGACTCATTTGGATACATATTAGGTACACAAGATAGGCATTAATTTTTCTCAAGAAAAAAAAAAACCCTCACATAATGCTGTATACAAACAGCCCTATCAGCTAGTATTATTTAAGGTTAAAAATAAAAATAACTCAAATTAAACAATGCGTTTTTATTATAATAACAACTTTAATAATATAAGTAAAAAATATACTAAATATGTAATATAGTACACATATTTAGCCAAATAGGCTACTAACATGCTATAACATATATTATGGTCATTAAAGGGATACTCTACCGAAAAATGAAAATTCTGTCATCATATACTCACCCTCATGTTGTTTCAAACCTGTATGAATTTCTTTCTTCTGCTGAACAGAAAGGAAGATATTTAGAAGAATGTCAGTAACCAGAAAGTTTTAGATACCATTGACTTCCATATCTAAAACTGTCTGGTTACTGACATTCTTCTAAATATCTTCCTTTCTGTTCAGCAGAAGAAAGAAATTCATACAGGTTTGAAACAACATGAGGGTGAGTATATGATGACAGAATTTTCTTTTTTCGATAGAGTATCCCTTTAAACGGCTTTCCTGAGGTAAATGTTATGTGACATAATTGTTCTCCAGCTGTTTTATTGACCTGTTTTCGCGGTTGAAAAACACTGATTGATCGATATTATGTATGAGGAATATACATTTCGGTAAGTTGTACTGTATCTTTCAACATTGTTAATTTGTGTTTATTCAGCTAGTGGAGATGATCGGTTCACGTGCCGTTAGGGATCTGTCACGTCACATTTACAAGCGCCAAAACGGTAGTATGGGGGTAAGAGGGGCGAAATGGGGAGAGGTGATGTTGCATATGGCTCCTAGCAAATCCACATAAGTTATATCCATGTGAGTGTGTTAACGTTATCCTCACCTAGCTGCTGCTGCTGCTGCTGTAGCGGCATGTTCAACGCTTTGGACGTTAATAGTTGTTCCTGTCTGTATCCCCAACAGTAGCCGTAAAAAAAAGTTTGTCATCTTTGGCAGCGTTGCCAAATACTTATCGGCGTCTTTTCGCTTTTTTCTTTTATTTGAGCTGCTTGGGTAACTTCGCTTCAGTTTCTCGTTTCGTCTCTGTTTGTGTACTTCCAAGTACTCCTGTCATTGCGTGTTTATCTTTTGCGCCGCGCACCGTTACGGACTAGTCCATTTCATTGTGAAAGTCGGGGGTGTATGTAGAGACGGATAACCATGAACTGGGCATTTTAACTACTACTTTTCAACGTATTTATTAAGAATATTAATACAATTTACCATTCTTTTGATGCGTTCATGATGATAAGGGGCTTTTTCTATTCTTTTTTTTTCTTTTTTTTTGAGGTGGGTTGGGGGCCCCCCTATTACGACCGCTGGTAGGGGGCCCCAAGCAGCCGCCTACCTATGCCTCTATGTTAAGACCGCCACTGTGTGTGTGCTAATCATATGCAACGGTGTTACTCGCCAGTTGGCCAGTAATATTTGTATGAATCCTAACAATGCATGAACATGAACAAACATGAACGACACTCTCTGCATCGTCACGAACGTTTAAGTCGTGCCAGTTGAAATGTTCAAGCACAAGAAGACGTGAAGCGGAGCTCATTTCGTTACTCGCGCTGTGTGGAAAGTGTGCGCAAACACCCGAAGCTGCGTCTCAGACAGCTCACGAATACTACACTGAGCTCTTTCACGTCTTCTTGTGCTTGAGCAACAAATTCACACAAAATTATGTCAAAAAATAGCGAGTACTACACTGCACTGCAGTCTGAAGGAGTGTGTGTGAACGTAACTCGCACGCTCCTGAGAGATCAGCATTAAAATGATCAGGTTTAAAACACACTCGACTGCGGTTTAATAGAAACGATCAGATGTTAATGCGTCTCTGCTTTGTAATATTTCTTTTAAATGCAGTGTGTGTATGCGGCCAAAATGAGCACTGGATAATGTGATTCCAGCCTGAGACTTTTATTATGTCTTAAGGGAACATGAACAGTTGAGGAAGTAAATGTGTGTATCAGTGTATTAGATCAGTGCATTCACTCTTAAAGTGACAGAGCCTAATATTCCTGCTGACGTCTGAGTTTATAATGTTAATCAAGAGGAAATCACTCACTGCTCTCGACTGAATAACTTTTGTAACATTAATAAGGATTAATTAAAACGGATGTTTAATTTATGCAGTGAAGATTGTGTAGTGTTATTTTACATTTATATGTGTTATTAAATTTCTCCCCTGAAAACTACTGTCAGACCTACCTGAAAAACCTGAAGAGCACTGTTTATTTAATCTGTACCTTTGTTATATTGTATTTATTTGTGCTTTTGCTTATTATTATTATTTGTTCTTTATTTATACTGACTGTTTACTTATCTTTAATAATGTTTTAAATTTATATAAGTTAGGCTAGTAGTTTTAGCTGTGGTATCGAAATTGGATTAGAGAATTGTGAATTTTGGTTTCATGGCCGGAAAAAATATTAATGGCCGGCTAATTTTGGTAAGTCACAGGCCATTGGCAGGTGTGGCAAAAAGTTAGTTTTAGGCCCGGTTTATATGTGACTACAAGCTGAAATGAAATCTGTTCATCATATAAAATGATTGTGTCTCTTCAGAAGACTTTAAGCTTTAGGATATAACTGCTCGATTCATGGGGATTTTTGAAGCTTCAAGGTTTTGGTTTCCTGTTTGTTTTCCGGTTATCATTATAAATATCTTCATTTGTGTTTCAAAGATGATTCAAACTCTTACGGGTTTGGAATGACATGAGTGAGAGTAAATGACAGAATTAAAAAATTTCTCCATTTTTTAATGTGAATTTGGTTGTCACTGCCAGATGTTTATGAGGTGAAATGGGTTGTTTTTCTCTGAAAAGACACTAACATGGCCTCTAGTCTGTTTCCGATTTAACGCATTCTATTATTATTAAAATCAATCTTTACACATGTTGATGAGAGACATGATAATGATTACAGTTTTTTACAATCACTTTGTTACTATTTTCAGAACCTTGATGTCATTTTTCACAACTCTAGACACAAAACTCACAACCAATGATCAAAATGCACATTTTTCAAAACTCTAACCCTTTTCTCAATTGCTTGGATACAATACACATAAAACTTAGATCATTTGTTCATTCAACAAAACTCACCTGTTCAATATGACACAACTTAACATCAAAGTAATACTATTTCAAAAGGCAATTCACACATTACATTTCAAATGAGTGTCTATTCATTTCCTTACATTGATCTAACTATCAATTGATACAACTGCTCAAAATGATAAGAAACTATTGCATTACTCTGAATGCATAGTTGTATGGAAACAGACAAACAATCTTCCATGTGTACAGTAAATCATGAAAGTTTCAAGATAACGATATTCATTGTCACCAATTAGCATGGAGCATGAACCAATTAGACTACAATATCCATGGATGTAGCCTAATATTTGATCATACTGCTTCATCAGACACTGTGTCTATGGTCCCAAACACTGTACTACCTTTTCAGACTATGTACAGTATTGACAGCACTGCACTGTACAGATCATCACTCCTGTTCTGTTTCTTACAGTACAAGCAAGCAAGTTGAGGAACACTGCATTTGATGTTTTACAGTAGTCTTCTCTTTTCTATTTCATAGCTAATTATTTTTTGCTTTGATTCAAATAAACCTATGTTGTGATTGTACTGTAGTGTTTTGCATCAATATATTACAAACTTTGTTCAATGATTCCACTGTAGTATTCTCTCTACTACTGCAGTGCCTTTACAGAGATGTATTTACTGTACATGTAGTGCCATAATGAAACCTGTATCACCTATTTTGTTCTACAATATTTAATGATTGTACGAACAATGACACAATGAAACTATCAGTTGCTTGTGTGTGGGTGATCTATAGTTATGTCTCAACGGTATTTCACAGTAAATTAGTTTTTTGAACCAATGATTGTGCAAGTGCAAGATTTCTTTAAAGATGTGAATACACAATGCAATGTTTGAACATTAGACAGCCTGTGTTACAAGTGATAACCGTTTTGAGTTTTGTGTCTAGAGTTTTGAAAAATGACATCAAGGTTCTGAAAATAGTAGCAAAGTGATTGTAAAAAACTGTAATATACTGAATGAACAAATAATATTAAGAATAATTATGATAAGAAAACAGAGATGTATAATTCTTACCGCGTCTTTTTCTGGGTTGCACACCTTCACCCACATGATGTGGTCCAACAGCCAATCAATGGGCTTGTCTTTGTAGAACATTAGCATAAACTCCACGATCAGCGGCAAGTCTAATGACTTGAACATCTTCCCTGAAATAAAGCAAAGCAGATTCATGAACATCCTCCACACGAGACCGATAACATTCAGCCCTGAGGAACTGGACAAGTCAAGAGACAAATCATACGGATTTACACTTTCAGCATGGATTTAAACAAGGAACTCAAGGGAGGAAAGATGATGGAAAAGAAAACACTAATGCAATCAAAGGAAAGGCGCTCTGAGAGTAATTACATCTTCATATTAACGACTCAAGGCTCTTTAAGGTGGTGCAGCAAATAACTTAAGATGTTCTACATAAATAATAACATTTTTCTTAAAACATGAGATTAATTCAGTTCATCAGATGAAATGAGATCAGATTGAGGAGGAAGGATGTTCTTCATAACAGGGTTTTTATTGCCCTCTAATTAAGTTTTTCAAATCTGTCTGGGTCACAGAGGATCTGATTGGCTGCTGGCTTAGGGCGAACATTCAGACAGTCAATCAGCTGGTTTTGGTCATCTATAATAGAAGAGACATCCGTTTTTATGCATTATGAATTACAGTCCGACATCAACCACAGAAACATCCTGCGTCTCCAGATCAAAACACATCCGCTCTGATCTGACATCCGCTCGTACACTCATCCCACAGATCAGTTTTCATGGGCGAGACGCCTATAAAATCATATTACAATACTAGTCTGAGTCTATAGGAGAGAGCGGGGCACTAATGCTTTCAGACTTTCTCAGTTTGTGTAAACCTACTTAAGGTTCAGATTTTTTATTTTACCCCACATTCATTTCACATATCTAGTACAATTATGTGGTTTTGTTTCATTAATACAGTGTTTACTTTTTTCTTGATATACCCAGAAATAATGGAACTGGAATGTGACGACATGCCCCATAGGTGGAGTACATTATAACACGACCATATGACAGATTAAAATATCATATCTCATATAATCAAAAAAAAAAAAAATACAAGAAAAGGGATGGACCTTCAATAAAAACGCTTATTTAAAAGATCTGTCAATTTAAAACTGTAATACACAGCTGTTTCTAATGGCTTCTTCATAATTAATAAGCACTTGTGTGTGTGTAGGGGTGACAGGGTTTGAGAGGTTTGGCTTAGTGAGTAGTTTGATGTTGTAAACACTAGTTTAGTATCATCAGTGTATGACCCGCACACAGGCTAACATTGACCATTAGAGCTGAAGTATACACACAATCACTCTCTCTCTCTCTCTCGCTCGCTCGCTCACAATCACTCTCTCTCTCTCTCGCTCACTCACTCACTCACTCACTCACTCACTCACTCACTCACTCACTCACTCACTCACTCGCTCACTCGCTCACTCACTCACTCGCTCACTCGCTCACTCGCTCACTCGCTCTCTCGCTCACTCACTCAAACAAACTGAATGAACACTGAACAGACAAAGTCAAAAGGAATGCTATCCAGACACAATTATTTAAGATCAATAATTAATTAGAATAAATATTTCACCATGAATAAATGTATAAAACAAAGAGCAATAAACTCCTCATAGATCTTTTAGGGCACAGAGAGATTAATCAGCTCTACAAGTGCTTTTGCTTTTAGATGTTATAATATCTTCAGCTCTCCATTTGTGAAACACTTTGGCAGCTATCCAAGGCTGTGTGTAATAAATGATCTCTGAATCGAGAGCATGTGCTGCTTCACCTTCACATCGTCCCTGACACACACACACACACACACACACACACACACACACACACACACACCCCTCTGAAAAGGAAAACAGCCTTATCTGAAATAGTCAAATCAGTTTTCACCTCCACATTTAAAGCCCTCGGTTCATTGTCTTTCTTTCTTTCTGAAATACATGAGTACATTATTACTTGTGAGGTAGAGTTAAAGGGGTCATAAACTGAGAAATCAAATTTTCCTTGAGCTTTTGACATATAAGAGGTCATCATACTATAATAATATCCTGTAAGTTTCAGAACTGAAAACGTCCTTGTTAGTCCAATAAAAGCTTTTACTGACACCAGGCTCAGCGAAAGACAGGTTTTTCACAGCGGGGATCTATGAGGTCAGAGGGTGTCAAGCCCCGCCTCCACAGAAGAAGAGCAATTCCTACTTCAACACTGCCTGTTTAGCCCCGCCCACCAATTCGCGCATTACATGAAACTCATTATAATATGCAAAACTGTTATCCAATCATAGCAGTGGGCGTTTACTTCCAAGTCTTCAATGCGGCACACCCATAAAGCCGAGCGTTTCAGGAGCTAGGCCCAAAACCAGGGTAGAAAATGCCCTATTACTTTTTTGAATGTAAAAACCAAGCGAACGACATAAGGATAATTTCTTCCGGGAACGAACACGTCACAATATTCCTCATTATAATAATTCATATGCAGAATAAAGGGGCGGGGCCTGGTTGAGTTAGTTAGTAGTGTGTTAAATAGGGGTGGGCGATACTGCAAAATTCGGTATCGATCCGATACCAAGTAAATACAGGGCCAGTATCGCCGATATCGATACCGATACATATACTTTTTAATTTTAAAAGCATGCACTTGAACTTACATGCACTTTCCTGTGCTAGAGCAGTGTGTCATGATTTATGAGGTGAATGCATCATTAATATGCTAAATCTGAAGACGTTTTCAATATTTTGTGATTTGTGCTCTCAACTCGCCTGTAGTCAGTGACTTTTACCAAACTACCCTAATTATAGTAAATGCACTTTTGTTCACTAGCCTACGGTTCAAAGGTTTGGGGTCTGTTCGATTTTTAATTCTCTTCTGCATTTATTTGATCAAAAATACAGTAAAAACTGTAATATTACAATTTAATAGTAAACTGTAATTTATTCCTGTGATCAAAGCTGAATTTTCAGCATCATTACTCCAGTCTTCATGATGAGAAATCATTCTAATATGATGATTTGCTGCTCAAGAAACATTTCTTATTATTATCAATGTTGAAAACATATTATGTTTACAATAATATTACATATTTTTGTGGAAACCACCAGAACCATTCTTTTATGCAGAATTATTTGTTTATTTGTCTGTCACTTTTGATCAATTTTATGCATCAATCCTTGATGAATAAAAATATTAATTTCGTTAAAAAAAATCTTACTGACGTCAACATTTTGAAACGTGCGAAATAACTCCCGATTGTTTCTCTGTCATCTAAGCATGGCTTCGTTTCCCAAACGGAAATCGAACGCTCTCTGTGATTGATTGGTTTCGTCTTGTATCCAGACTAGGAGAAATAATCCTACACAATTATTCACGAACATTTGCTTATTTTTCCACTTAGAAGCTTATTTTATGCACTAAATTACGTGCTAAATTAATAAAAATTACTGGTAAAAAAACACACATTTGGATCGATATTTTTATGTGAGGATCGATCCTTTTCGATACCACGTCAGTATCGATAGTATCGATACTTCAGGATCGATCCGCCCACCTCTAGTGTTAAACTGGCGGTTATGGTAAGGGGCAGGACATTTCCCAAACAGTGATTGGTCGGCCAATCAGAGCACAGTGTGCTTTTCAGGAGGAGGGGCTTCATAGAGACAGGAACTAAACAGAGCGTTACTGACAGACTGGGAAGAGAGGAGCCGCAACAATGGAGAACATGAGGAAAATAATCAACATTCAAGCAGGAAAACCTGTTCTAGTAGAGCCGGAAACAACAAGGGCATAATATGGCCTCTTTAATAAATGTTTCACATATTTCAATTTCATAAAATAGTCAGAGGAAGCGAGTTGTGGTTCCATTTTTGAATGCTTTGGGGAAAGCCTTCAGCGTGACCAGTGTCTGAAGCACGTGTGTAAACACGAAATAATGTTGGCTGGCGACAGCATATGACATCATTAATGGTGCGACCAGAGTATAAAAGGACGCCTGTAGTACAAGTTAACAATTTCTTTTGTCTTCAGGATCCGTTTGTAATGTACGTGTGAAGACGATCACTCAGCCAAGCGTTTCAGGAAGTGTGTGCCAGAGACGACACTTGAGCCTTATGTGTTTGGGTAAGGAACACGTGATGCATTTGTGAAACTGACTGAAAGAGACAGGTAAGAAGCTTTTACTTCTTTGTTCTCAACTGAGGGATATTATTTAGTGATTGTCCGCGCTATATATGTGACGGTCACTGTGATAAGCACCTTTGTTGTTTATTCTCTCTCGAGGGATGAGAATAGAGCGCCTGTGCCCCGCGGATCAGGTGGTGGGCGGAGCAAAGGTAGAGTCTTATGAGATTGTTCCCTTTCCGGTCTGCTATTACTAATGTTTGAGGCCTAATTCTGTGGAGTTAGATGCAGCGAGAGTGAAGGCAGGTGTTATTTTTATATCCGCCTCAATAGCACTGCTCTATGGTGGCGATCTCGGGAAACCGTCAGAAACCTTTGTAAAGCTGCTCTGAAACAATCTGTGTTGTAAAAAGCGCTATATATAATAAAGGTGACTTGTCTTGACCTTTGTGAGTGTTGTAGTCTAGAGAGCCTGTTTTCCCTCGGGTTTGACTGAAGAGCAGAAGCCCCCCCCCCCCCCCGGGTCGGGTCTTGAAGCCATTCTTCCAGTCGCTGCAGGGATGAGCTCTTTCGATCTCGAGAATCCGTCAGGAAGTGTGTTCACTCCGCTAGTAGGATTCCCAACTCACTATGAGAGAGCTGGAGTCTCAGATCATATCACAGGTTTCACAATGGTTATATCTAGCTTTAGCTGGTAGCTCCCATTGGTCATTTAGGATCTTCCCGGTTTTGGGCCAAGGTCCTCCGCTCCCTGTAATGAGCTCGTTCCGACGTCAGCATCATTCCGCTACAGGCAGTGCCATCATATGTTCTCTCTGTGAGCCTCCTTGGTGGAGCTGTCTTTACGCTGGAGTGTTGCTAGGCCTCCTCTCGCTCTAGAGCAATTAGGCCGCACTATAGTCTCACGGGCCGCATATCATTTACACATGACGTCAGCAATGCAAACCAATCAGATTTAATAATATGGTATTAGCAGATAATATTATTGTTATAACTAGATGTTGCACACAGTGTTTTCTGGTGGCACATACAGTATTTTATTTCTGTCACACTCTGCAAAACCAACAAACACAACAAGAACACATCTTTGTTTCACGGTGTGTTGAAATGACTGGTGGAAGTGTGACTTGAGAACATGAGAACAATGTATTCCACCAAATAAAAACTACTAACAAAAAACAAAAAATACAGTAATAAGATAATAATTGGCAATGAACATACACAAACCATATATAAGCACTTTAAGAAGCTATTTTAATGCTGTATGACTCTCATTATCATCATAATAGCCACCAAACAATAACAATGTTATAAGACACAAACGCCTTAATATGCAAATGTTACTCAAATCTTTTTACAAACAACACTGAGCGCATTGTAATTACAATCTCTGACGATATCAAGCATTCTGTCCCGTCGCAATCCCTTGCACAGAATCCGCTAACAAGTTCCAGCTGACGATGCTGTTAGGTTTATAGATTTAAAATGCAAGCATATCAAACAAACACATCGAATTCACATGTCTTTTGACATTGTAGCTTTTGCATATGCCAAGTACTTTACTACAGAGCAAACGGGCTGCCCATCTCACTCACTGACAGAGAACTATTCTTCCATTCTTCCAGTAAAGTTACTCTCCTGCCTTCGCTTCTAATGCCACGACTCTTCTTGCTTGCATGTGTTCCTTCATTTGTATGTTCCTCATTTCAGTTTGCTCCTCTAATAACGCATTTGTCCATTTTGATCCATAAATAAATAAATAAAAATCGTTACTGATACTATTGGAATTCTGCCAAAGCGCGCGCTTGTGAGTGTTCGTTAACTGCACTGCGTCAGTACATAGCAGTTTTCATGTCTGAAAATAATATATGACCACCAAAATTATTTGATATGCCAAAAAAAACTTTACAGTTCAAACTTAAACCATTTTAATTTAATTTAAAAATCAAAATGAATTGTAAAACTGGAATTTGCACTTGCGGGCCGCAGGTTGAGAACCAGTGCTCCGGAGAGTCGTCCGCTCCCGACAGCTGTTTGGATAGTGGCTCCGCCGGGTCGTATGTCTCTCTGTCCTTGGCAGAACCACCTTTAGGGAAGCGTTGTCAGGTTTCCTCTCGATTTAGACAGTCTTCAGAGTCATCCGCATAAGATTCCTTGGTGAGGTGATCTTTTAGTGTGGAGCTCTCTGCGAGCCTCCTTGATGATATTGGCTAGGTTTCCTCTCGTTTGAGAGTGGGTTCCTGAGACCTCCATTCGTGCTAGTGACCCCTGAAGCCACAGACAGATTATTCCTAATCCTTGGCCATATTCCCTTGAATGTATTGGTAAGAATACCAGGCCCGAGCTCTGCCCGCGGGGTGTGTAGCCGGGGTTTCTGTCCCCAGGGAATAGAGTCACGACAGCCACTGGTGCGCACTATCTAGGATGGGGAATGGTGACTCCGGTCCTTGCACCGTGGAGTCACTGACTTGATGTCAGCTGCTACGGCGCTCAGCATGGCACAGTGGGTATTTGTTCCCCAAAGCATCCTAGGAATTTTGCAGGATCTCTGCAAATTCCCATTCGAAAGGGAACGTCCTGGTTACAAATGAAACCCTGGTTTCCCGAGAAGGGGACAAGACACCGCGTCTCATTGCCACACTTTGGATATGTCTGCCCACACCTCCTTCAGACACAAGTAGTTGTTGACTTGTCCTACAGGCGTCCTTTATACTCTGGTCGCACCGGTAGTGACGTCATGGGCTGTTGTCGCACATGGTAATGGATATGGCAGTGTTAATGTGCTTGGTCTTGATGGAATAGATCTGCTACGCTGCTGCTGCTGCAGAGCAAGTACAGAGACTTGCTAAAGCCAAAACATTCACAGACATTACTGTGAGCATTTAAGACACGTAACACACATGGTTTAACCCCGTAGCAGATCTGTACAGGTGGAGCTGGGGAGGAGGAGGGTTTCTGAAAGCGCGCTGCACATCATTAACTGCAACACGCCAGTATTTGTTTGAATGTTGAGCGCTGCTCATAGACCGCTGATGCAACAGCAACCAATCAGCTGTGCTGTGTAGATAATGATGTCATCGCTACCAAATGAGTTGAGGACCTATCAGACTGCACCATCCAGAGCTCAATGCCAGAACTAGGTCATTTATTGATTTTAAATAAAATTAAGAAAATAAGTCTTGCTTACTTTGAATTCTTATTATCATTATTTCTTTGATAAACTGACCTGTAGGAAATATGACTTGCTGGAGTAATAAAGTTTCTAAAAAGTTTATCTTACACAACATTAACCTTAAGAATTAAGTATGAAGATGAATTGCTGCATTCTCAAACCCTCAGATAGGGGCGTGTGATTGATCAAGTCCATGTCATCTAAATCTCACTCCAGCCAGGCAACCCTGTAACTAGCACAGTTTTTAATCGACTTTTCTTAGACACAAATCCCACTTACTTCAATATATTTTATTTTATGAAAGTAAAATGCAGGATTTCACGTTTTCTTCAGAGGCAAACTGTGTAAAGAGGAGTGCAGGTTGAGCTGTCTATGGTCCGGTGAGCCCCTGCTGGCAGCCAGCTGAACTACACCTCCTCAGGACCAAAAACAGCTCCATTCAAGTCCATTGAAAAACAGACATGTAGTCTAACAAAAAGAAATGTAGCTACTGTATGTGTCGTACACTTTCCAGAATGTCACACCTCCCAATGGCTTACAGTTGCCTTTCTAATATCCCAGTAATATCCCAAAGCATTTTAATATCCAAACAATTACACTCTTCATTGTTAACTTTGTGATTAAACTCTGCGGCTTTCACAAGGTAGACGTTCTCAAAAAAATAGAAATGACCAGGAAACTCTACAACGCATTTCTCCATTAGGAACATCCCTCTTCATCTGTAAAAGAGCAGAGACACATTTCCTGGTGTATACGCACACTCACTCACTCACTCACACACACACACACACACACACACACACACACACACACACACACACACACACACACACACACACACACACACACACACACACACACACACACACACACACAGCCCAAGTGAGGAAAAGAAACACACTTTCCATAAAAAGTAACAAAGTAATTACTTTTTAAGTAACATAATATTGTAACACATCATGTTCTTTCTAAAGTAATTTTCCACACTGTATATACAGTACATCCTCATCATAAACACAAAGCAGTTGTGTTTGCCCAACACTAGCATGTTTCTGAACGCTAGTGGATGAAGTGGAAACTGACGCTTCCTCACACTTCCTTTAAGTTGCACAGACAGAACAGTGTTTGCCAGGAACATGAATGTAACACCAATGTAAAGAGTGAATGTGTGTGTTTATACTGGTGCTGTGCATATGTGAACAGCTCGGTCATGGCTGGCTTCCCACTACCACTCCAGTTAGCAGCTTGTGCGTGAGGCGTGAGGATCTGCTAGCGACAGCGCTCTGCTAGCCGTTACGCTGACTGACAGCAGGAGAACACATTCATCCAGACGCATCTGTCACGCATGCAATCCCTCAGCTAAAACAGGCAGGAACAACTTAGCGTTCACCCTGTGCAAGTAGGGGGAGATCATTCAAATCTGAATACTGAGACATGATACTGACAAAAACACATCTGATGTATGCGTTTATGTATTTAGTGGGTTTGCTAAGGCAAGCAACACTGTTACTATTGCTCTGGGATTTGATCAAATGAATTATAGTTGGCATTAAAGGGAAGTTGCTAGTCTTTTGTGACGTATATCCCGAGTGAAACGCTTCAGGAACAAGAACAAATGTGGGCGGGGCTTGATTGTGTCTGTGGGGAGTTGATTGGATGGTTGTGGTTTGCTATTGGCTGATCTCAGGTGAGTGACAGGTTATAGCTCCGCCCTCGTCATCAGAGAAGAGAAGAGATGCTGCAAGAGGAACTTATTCTGAGTCGAGATTATTAACACTAATGATGATGTGCACCGATAAATCATTTAGAATAAATATTGAAACATTCCATAAAAAATAACGATTGTCAAGTTTTGACTGTAGACGGGCTGAGGGGTTACAGCGAGTGAAGTGCAGCGTGGGTTAGATGTTTGCTTTTCCCTGAACAGACCCTCACTGAAAACACATCACACACATTACAGTCCTCACATGTTACACACACACACACACACACACACTCCTGCAGTACATGTGCCTTTACACAGCACACACACTATTCACATCTTATTACACAATTATTATTAAAAGGGAAAAAATAGTAACAAATTAAAGAGTATTAATACAACCAGATTCCTCCAGTTCAAATATTTTATGCACATGTATATCTTATGATATATTAACGTAATATAATATAAAACAAAGTGTCATTTATTTGAAAGGAATATTGCACAGATAGAATTTTTAAGCTACATTTTTAGGTTTACAACAGATGTAGTGTTAAAGTTAAAACCGAGTAAAACGCTTCTGGAACAAGAACAAATGTGGGCGGGGCTTGATTGTGTCTGTGGGGAATTGATTGGATGGTTGTGGTTTGCTATTGGCTGATCTCATGTGAGTGACAGGTTATAGCTCCGCCCTCGTCATCAGAGAAGAGAAGAGATGCTGCAAGAGGAACTTATTCTGAGTCGAGATTATTAACACTAATGATGATGTGCACCGATAAATCATTTAGAATAAATATTGAAACATTCCATAAAAAATAACGATTGTCAAGTTTTGACTGTAGACGGGCTGAGGGGTTACAGCGAGTGAAGTGCAGCGTGGGTTAGATGTTTGCTTTTCCCTGAACAGACCCTCACTGAAAACACATCACACACATTACAGTCCTCACATGTTACACACACACACACACACACACACACACTCCTGCAGTACATGTGCCTTTACACAGCACACACACTATTCACATCTTATTACACAATTATTATTAAAAGGGAAAAAATAGTAACAAATTAAAGAGTATTAATACAACCAGATTCCTCCAGTTCAAATATTTTATGCACATGTATATCTTATGATATATTAACGTAATATAATATAAAACAAAGTGTCATTTATTTGAAAGGAATATTGCACAGATAGAATTTTTAAGCTACATTTTTAGGTTTACAACAGATGTAGTGTTAAAGTTAAAACCGAGTAAAACGCTTCTGGAACAAGAACAAATGTGGGCGGGGCTTGATTGTGTCTGTGGGGAATTGATTGGATGGTTGTGGTTTGCTATTGGCTGATCTCATGTGAGTGACAGGTCATAGCTCCGCCCTCGTCATCAGAGAAGAGATGCTGCAAGAGGAAGGGGAAGTTATTTAAAAATGTAGCTGTATGTGTGATTGTGTGCGTAGGAGGCTGAAATGACAAAGTGCACAGAAAATGAGTGTGTGCGTGAGTGTGTGTGTGAGTGTGATACGGACAGAGAGCAGCATCAATCACAGCTTCACTGCTGCTTTGGGACCTATTAGAGTAAAAGAGCAAAGAAAGACTCTAGAGAAATATGCATGTGTGTGTGTAAAAGACAGAAATGAGCTGACTTGAGCGAGGTGTTAATAGCCAGAACCGGCTGGGTCATGTGCTCTGGTGTTGTTGGCATGTCAGCTCGTTTCTTTTCTGCCATTAGGCCGTTTTACTCTTAACCTCATCTGGCTTGGCAGCCTTCTTGCTCATTACTGCAAAAATAGCCAGAACTCTTGGTCACGGCGAGCAGGCCAGAATTAGCAAACAACAGTTTATACAAGCTTAAAGTCTCCATAAAATTGACAATTCCTATTTTTTAATGGAATATTTCAGTGTTTATTCTAAACAATGTATCCTTGTTGTTTTAAACTCATGTTCCTGGTAATCTCGACTCAGAATAAGTTCCTCTTGCAGCATCTCTTCTCTTCTCTGATGACGAGGGCGGAGCTATAACCTGTCACTCACATGAGATCAGCCAATAGCAAACCACAACCATCCAATCAACTCCCCACAGACAAGATTTGCATAATTTGATTTGTTAAACATACAGAGGAATAATCTGTCTGGCATTGCCACTTGTTCTAAGGTTAACCTAGATAAAGGTGCGCTTATTAGGCGCATATCCAAGTGTTAGTGTGGAGAGTGAAAGCTAAAGTATAGCGCGCTTTACTGCATGACATGGAGGCGCCGGCGCAATCACAAATATGAACCCAAACTCAGTGAATACTTGCCCTACAGACATGAGAAATAAAGCTTGAAATGTCTACTTTTAAACGAGCCAATTCAAATCGTAAACAAATACTCTTTGTTAATGTAATCCGTTTAAAGGTTGCACTTCTCTCTATAGGCGCGTTCACTATCCTGTGGAGAGTCAGCATCGTCATCTTCATCTTTACAGACAAAACAGACTCAGAAAACACTAGTTTATTAATAAACAATTAAAATGTCTCCTTGCTATTTTTCCCCGACACATTTATAATCATTACTTAAGCTGGTGCATTGTGGCAAGATTTATGTGTGTTCCTGAGCAAGGAACTTGGATATACATCACAATAGGGAAGAAAAGACGAGCACAACTTCCATGTCATGTCGACTTTGACATGGTTAAACTTTTTTCTTGCTGATTCAAGATGCTCTACCAGCTCTAACCAGCTCGACCAACATGGTCTACACGCCAGAAACCAGCTCCACCAGCAGATAATCCAAAGGACCAACCATCTAGACCCACTAGAAGCCGGTTGCCATCTTAAACTGGTCTGAGCTGGAGTATTTCAGCTCATTTGTTGCTCATCACATGGGCTGATCATGAGGAGGAACATGACTAAAGTCCATGGGATCAAACCAGTCCCAGCAGAACCGACACAAACAGACTTGTGCTCGTCTAAAGCGAGACCGGTGTCAGAACAGTCGGTTTAAATTCAGTCAGCTAACAATGAAGAGTGTGTTTGCCTCAGCCCTTGTGATGAGTAAATCCACTGAAAATGTATTTGTCACACCAACACCACATCAGTCAACACTGATAGCACACATTTAAGTGCTTTAGGCATTGAAGTTACTTTATAAATGTACTATTATTCATAGTTCATGATATATTAGTTAAAGCTAACATACACAAAAAAAAAAATGGAAAAACAGATTATGTAATCATCATATTTCCACAAAAATATAAAGCAACTTCAATTCCCAGGGAAAGCATGAACTGATAAAATGTCACTTTGGATAAAAGCGTCTGCCAAATCCATAAAATGTAAATGCTGGTGAAGATCGGATGTTTTCTAAAGCTATAGACCATTTTTCAACCCTTGGTCACGTCATCCTCGCATGGCCTGATTTAAACACACACTTCCCGGCTTTTACAGGTGTTGTTCTGATATAATTGAGTTCATACAGTCTTCATTTTCTCCACTAACTCACCGACTCATCGCCCCAGCGGTGAGTTTCCACTTCTCTGAGCCGAGAGCTCTCAAAATCAATCTTTTCCCATCCCATCCCTCGAGGCCCTGAGCCAGCACTGATCACCATCATCAACATAATTAGCCTTCATTTCAAACACACATCATAGCAGAGCAATCACTGCGGCTGCCAGTTCCACAGGTTTGACTGGGACTCTAATTGAACCCCAACTGATTAAACTCAGAGTTTAGACGCAGTTAGCCAAGTTAGACTTGTGGATGAATGGATAGAGAACTGAAGTACCAAAACAATAGAGTTGGGTAATTTAAATAATGTAAACTCTGTCATTATTCACTCCTGTTGTGCCAAACCCGCATGACTTCGTTTCGTCAAAGGAGGAATACACTGGTGCCTTCATTATGTGAATTCATCTTTATTAATTAATCACCACTAGAGGGCGCAATTAACGTAAAGGATATAAGAAATAGAGAAAAGAGAAAAAAGTTCATGTTAGTTACACGAGTTAAACAGCAGACTATAATGTCAAATAGGTCAAGAAAAATACTAAATCTTTTTAAATGAATATTGCGGGTTCATTAACACTTAAGCTCAGTTGAGAACATTCGTGTCTGTAATGTTGGTTAGCACAAAATATGATTTAGACCTGTCTCTAGTTTTCATTTAAAAAAATATCAAGGTTAGGCACTTACAATGGAAGGGAATGAGGACAATTTTTGGAGGGTTTAAAAGCAGAAACTTGAAGATTATCATTTATACAAACACTTACAGTACATTACTATGTTAAAAACACTATGTTATTTGAGCTGTAAAGTTGTTCGGGATTCATTTTGACAGCTGTTTTGGGTGTTACGCAGTCATAACAACAAAACCATACTGTATAGTAAAATTGTACATAACTTCGCCAGTGTTGGGGAAAGTTACTAGTAATGTGTTACAATCTTGTGCTACTCCAAAAAACAACTAATATTTTTTTTAAAGCAATGCATTACGTTACTTTTGGGATGTTTTTCTCACCAGCGCTGAGCTTGTTTGTTTGCTTTTAAATAACAACAAAAAAAGCTCTATTTTGGCAAAAGCAAAGGTCCTTTCACACCAAGAGCCCTATTTTAACGATCTGAAACGCAAATATCAAGCGTGAAACGCAAGTAACTTTGTGGGCGGATCTCGGGCGCTGTTGCTATTATAGCGGCGGGATAAATGACTCTTGCGCCCGACGCAAATCTAAAATGTGTTGGTCTGAAGTCGCTTCATTACTCATAGGTGTGGTTTGGGTGTAACGTGAAATAAACCAATCAGAGCGTCATCTCACATTCCCTTTAAGAGCAGGCGCGCTTGTTCCATGGCGGATTGCTATTATAACGGCGGATTTGCCAGGAGCGGTTCACAGCCGAGGAGACCAACGCTCTCGTCAGGGCCGTAAAACACACAGAAGTGACATTGGGGATGGAGAAACACACCCAGATTAGCTTCGCTTAAACAGGCGTATAATAATTTGGGTAAATGTGTAAGCTAGATTTATGCCTATTTTTTCACATCTTCATGGACAGAACAATGATTTCCCTTGTGTGGTAATATTTTTCCTTGTAATAATGTATGGTTTTCTAAAAATGAAAACTGCTGTGTCTGTGTGTAACGGTCACCAGCTGGAGTGCCCTTGAGAGCCACCAGAGGGCACTCCACATAAGACTATCATATTCACTCACAGACTACATTTCCCATCCTGCATCTACCTGGACTGATTACTTCATACACCTGCACTGCATTATTCACCTGCACTGTTCCTGATTACAGTCACACCTGATCCTCATTCTATGGACTATTTATGTCTCACACATTCTCACCCTCACTGCGAAGTCTTGTTTTACTGTTGTGAACTCTACTAAGCGTTTATTCCTGTGACTGCTTTTTTGTATTTTTGACCTTGCCCGTTTCTGGATTTCTCCGTCTGCTGCCTGCCTACGTTACCTCTGCTTGGATCTCTGACTTTGATTGTTTGCTGCCTGCCCTGATCTTCTGCCTGGTTTTGTACTACGATTAAGCCTTGTCTTCACTGCTGTATCTGCTGGTTCTGACCTTTGCCTGTTTGACTACTCTTATTAATAAATCACGCTGCGAATGGATCCCCCAGACTCTGATGCTTCATAACACTGTGTGTAGATGAGATAAGCAAAGTGTGTGCACAACTACATTATGGCCAAGTATGCGCCCTTAAAATAGCATATGAATAACATGCGCAACAAGTCACTGACTTTAGACGAGGTTTCTCCTGGTCTGTGGCGGAATTGTTTTCTGAAACTGCAAAATAGCACCAGGGAACGTTTGCGCCGGAACACGCCTCCTCTTTTCACTGAACCGCCCCCGGGAGCGCAAGTTCATTCCCTAATTTGCCGACGTGCGTCTGTGGAGGGAAAAGTCCGCTGCGCGTCAGGAGCAAAATAGGAATGATACATGCGTCGGTGTACAAAGTCAGTTGCGCTGGGTGCAAGATAGGGCCCTATAAGTGAATGAGCCTCAGGCTGAAGGAAATGCAAATTCACGACTGAACAGTAGAGGGCGCAGCAATAAAAAACAACAATTAAACAAATGAGATGTCTCTCTAAAGCCACTTTTGCTTTTAATATGGTTGAATTGGATCATCGAAGGTCAGCAGCAAAGACATTGCTTAGTAAAGTGAGATTAAATACATAAAGTATATGTGTTATTTAATTATTGGAGATTTGCGTAATATTCTAAGTTTGCATTACACTGTGTTTATTCATTGTGAGGAACACTGAATCTGTTTTTGTGTAAGTGAGATGAGTAAATGCTCTAGATCTACAATCCCCATCATGTTCACACACACACACACACACACACACACACACACACACACACCTCTGCTCTTTCCCACAATTCCTCTCTACATGAGGACAAGAGAGCCGTCAGTCAATACATGAGAAAACTTAGTTATTTGCATTTGCAACTACATGTCAACTCATTCTACTAACCCTAACCTAAAGGTCCACTAATACTACAATGAGAGTTAATTGACATGTAGTTGATAAGTTATTTATAGTTAGTAGAATGTCTAAGGTGGACTTTCACAATAAAGTGTAACCATCAATTCCTGTAAGTTTGGTTTTCTCTGATCTGCTTTGTCATCTGGTTCTGGCACTGACAGGTCTGGGTCTGGCTCGACTCACTCCATGACATTTCTCAGGTGGAGACTAATGTGAACCTTATGAGAGGAGGCGACAATTTCATTTCAGAGACCAAATCACTTTCTCATCCCATGTGAAGATGTGAAGCTCTGAAAATATTACTTTCATTAGCGACCTCAACAGTTCATCCACTCCTGGAGACATAAGCAGCTTTATAATGGGTTTATACAGTTTGAGTGTGAGAAGGATCTGTCCATGTGGAGGAAACCCAGTGTGAGTGTGTGTGTGCTGGAAGAGGAGGATAGCAGTGAGACTCACCGATGAAGCCCAGCTGGGAGAACTCGAGAATCATCCACTCCTCCGACGGCTGCTGCAGGGCGAAGTTCTTCATCGTGGTGAAGTAATTTGGCCGTGCAACAATGTCATCCTCTAGCTGTGAGAGAGAGAGAGAGAGAGAATGCTGAAGAAGAAGTGGATCCGAGTCATTTGCATATAATAGGGACAAGTTCAGTTCTTTTTTGGGGGGGTATCTAAAGGCTAAATGATTTAAAGGTGAAGTGTGTAATTTTTGCAGAAGTTAATATACTTTCTGTTCTCCCATCTGAAAGCACAGGCAACTGCACGTAAAATGATAATTTGGTCCAAATTTCACATGCATTTTATCAAAGGGAGAAGAGAGAAAATCAAATGGTTTTAAATGTTTTCCGCTGTTCAGAATTTGTTTCGCTAATACAAGAGTCCAGAAGTTTAACATAACAGCCTTTCTGGACATGAAAACGTATGATCTTATTGGCGCTGAGATTTCTTTCTGGCAGTAATGGAAACGAGATCCGTAAAACACTTCTGTGTCATTGATCGTGTCCGTCTGAACCAGGTTTGTTATAGATAAATAAAACTAGAATTGAACCATAATTAAAACCATTAAATAAAACAATGACCTTGAAATTAAATAAACATAACTGCAGGGCGGTATGACTAGAAAAGAAAATCTAGAGTCCCCTGTAGTCAGTAATTTAAAGTCAATAAAACTCATCTTTGATCACCAAAATGACATATTTAAAAGTTTTTTCTTTGAAAAAAAATTCTTTATGACTTAAAATATCTTGAATGTAACCCGACACCCTTGCCTCATTTAGTATACGCGGTTCTATTAATATGCAAATGAGCCCCGCCTCCACTCACTCGCTCAGCTCAGTTGACGATCACACGTTGATCTGATTGGTTACCTTTATATAGGTTTACTATCAGGAGGACACAGAATATAAAAACATTGTAATGGCAAATACAACTTTACTTTCAAATATGGTGATTTATGATGTCTTCACAGCTATTCTGGAACATTCACATCTCGATATTCAGCTTGAATACAGGCTATTTTTGCTGTGTATAAAACATACAATACGCTTCAAATGGTTATTAATATACAGTTGTGGTCAGAATTATTGGCACCCCTGGTAAATATGATCAAAGATGGCTGTAAAATTAAATCTGAAATTAAATCTGCATTTATAATCCTTTTGATCTTTCATTAAAAAGAAATCATTGTAAAAGAATTGAAAGTGGGGGGAAATTCAATTTATGAAATAAATGTTCTTCTACAAAACATGTTGACCATAATTATTGGCACCCCTAGAATTTTTATTTAAAGTAAAATATCTCTAAAGAATATTCTCATTCATATTTACATTTTTTAGCACACTTGTTCACAAAAATATGTTTTAGGTTCAGGGCAAAACGGATATAAATCCGATTTAATCTTTTTTTAATTTTTACCCCCCTTTTTCAATTATTTTACTTCAATAAAAGGTTAGATTTTTCAAATTGAAAGATCAAAAGGATAAACAAAGCATTTATTTTTACAGCCATCTTTGATCATATTCACCAGGGGTGCCAATAATTCACAACTGTATGTGAACATGCACTACTTTAACACAAAGACAAGGCGATGTATCTGTTGTGGAAAAACTAATAGAGAACAGCAGTAACATCAATCGTTCTCCGCTCCGCCACGTTCGAAGTTTTTGGCCCGTCAAACGCAGGAACTCTGGTATCAAAATAATCTCAGAGTTTCCCAGTGGTAAATATGACTTGAGAGGGCATCACATCTAATTTCCCACTAGGTAAATCGTAATTCGGCTAACAGGAGAAGTTAGCATTAGAGCTCTGCCATGTGTGTGTATTCTGGGATACGGACATATTTAAACACTGAGCTGCATGCTGGGAGCTGTAGTTCACTGATCTGACAATCAAATGAAAATTTTATAATAATTTTTTGCAAGATTACTGCTTAAAATAAAACATATTAAAAATATTTTTTTTAATAAATTGTACTATTATTATTATTACTTTAAGAAGTACATTCTACTGTCCGATAGTAATATATTAGTTAGAACGAACTTATATATGGGCAGATTGTAATGAAGACTGTTGGGATTCTGTGTTTTAATAATCTTTATTACTGTTATATTCTTATTATTATTATTACTACCACTACCACCTGAAGAGGTACACTCTACTATATGAAATGGTAATATATTTTTTGTTATAATTATAATTTATTATATTTCTTAATATAAATAATAAGTTAAACCGAACTTTTATTTTGACATGTTGTGAAGTAGAGCTTTGAGTTTTTGTGTGTATATGAAGAGTTTTCTCAAGTGAAATGGTGAGACGCTGCAGAAGAGACTCATGCGTTCATACAGTGAGATGCTGAAACACCACGAGCGAGCAGAACATCGTCAGATTCAACAGCTTTAATATTCACAGACACACTGATTCATCCTACAGGCCTGCTTTTGATTCATTCATCCAAAAATTGCCAAATTCCATGACCTTCCGCTGAATTACGGGATTCTGCGCTGGAAGAGTGCGTTTTCTTGTCTTTAAACGCCCCAGGCTGTGAGAGCTTCATGCGTGTGTTGGGAGTGCTAAACAGAAAATAAAGTGGAGGCTGAACTTTGCTCTTTCCTGAGAAAAGCAGCCGTCACACACATCAGTGTCAGAGAGCGCGCTCTGAAGTGAACGACTCATCGGGAGGGGAGGATATAGGACTTGTGTTGGCTTTATCTAAACACAAAAAAGATCATAAAAGAACATTCTTCAAAAGAAGTGCAACAGTAGCTTTCCTCAAAGATCAGCTTATCTTTATAAGAGCTTTCCACTTCCTCCGGAATCCATTTCCCACAGTTCCCAGAAGACAAGACGACTGCCAGGGTTTATTTGGACCGGCTGACTGTACATTATCACTTATTTATTGCCTCAATACAGTACATGTAAAAAAAAATCCATTCTGGAACGAGCTCAGTTCATGATATAGACCCAGTAATTGTGATTTAGTTCACGTTCTCCAAGGATCTGTTCAGTGTGAATCTGTGATTTGGTTTAATCGTACCTGGACGTAATAGGTTCCTTTAGTCTGGGCGTACATCATCAGGAAGCAGTAATCCAGGTTCTGCTTCGTTCTCCACCTGCAAACACAATCAGCATTCGCGTTACGCAGAATAAAACACAGCCACGCATACACAAACACACAGTGTTAACAGTGATGAGTGATGACTGTTTGTGGCAGCTGCTGTTTGTCCAGTGTTTAATGAACACGGATGCGCTTTTAAATTACGAAGCACAAAAAATGACAACAAACGTCTCACAAAAATAGTCCATGAGTTTGTGTGCTATTCCGAGTCTTCTAAGAGCCTCTGATATTCGTGTGTGAGGAACAGAGCAGAACTCCTCTCCCTCCGGCATCTCCTTCAGTTCAGCTAATGCACATCCAGACTAACGTCTTCTCTTCTCATCACTGACGTCAATCATGCCGTGAAAAGTCTGATCTCTGACACTGGAGTGTTTTTGGAGGTACAATGCAGAAGTACATTTATAGTAAATAATAACTTTAATTTAATTTATTATTTACTTGAAGCTGCAGTACGTAGTTTTTCCTCTTTGTCGCCATCTCTGTTCGAAATCTGCAATTGCAGTTATTCACGGAATGATCAACTTTACGTGGGTTGTGCCTCGGCACAGCGCGGATGAATCCGGTGTTTTGAGGAGAATGTGCGGCTGTCAGTCGCCACTGGTGTGGATACTGGCAATCGCAATCACAGATTCTACTATTGGGAAGTATGACCAACATATGAATCTTCACCAGAAAATGTCATCTGAACAAGTAACATCCACTTCTGTTCTGCCCAACTAGGGGAAAAAGCATTGCAGTAAATCACGCTGATTAAATCTAACGATCGCTTATCATATCACATACATGCAAAGTATACTTTGTTCTCAAATTGTTAATGTTAACAACATCAGCTTTGCGTGACTACATTTAATGCCCTTCCGATATTAACCTTGTTTTCGCATGGGCCGCTCGCAGTCTCTTTTATTCTATTTTATTTTATTTAGTCCGATTTAATTCTATTTAATTTTATTTTATTAAGTCCGAAGTCTTTTGCATTTTACAACGGGTGAATCTCCAGTTGGTGATCGTCGTTTGTACCTTTCTGGATCCACCATCAAATTGATAAGTTTAATTATATCAAGTGCTGTGAGAAAAGGCTATAAATCTCCAGCATCCTCACACGCAATATAGCCTACTAGCCGAGACTCTTCTTTATGTGGACAGATGTGACGTAATGTGGACAGATGTGACGTAATGACGCAAAGACATGCTCGAATTTCACGCAGAAAGCCACCAGTACCACTGGAGTTAAATACATTATTACGAGCTTACCAGTTTGAATTGAGCTCAGGCAAGCAGATGACTGGTTATGTACTTGCTAAATTTTTTATTGTGGATGATTTTTAACCCAAAAGAGTTACGGACTGCAGCTTTAAAAATACCATTCCTTTAAAGGTGAAGTGTGGAAACATTCCTATTCCATATTCCTGAACTCTCGTCCATCTGCCATTGGTCAGTCGAACTGAAAGCCCCGCCCCAAACTCAAGCCATTGGCTGAGACAATGCTGCTGTTGGGCAGAAAATTGAGTTTTTACAGAACAAAAAAGCCATGTTACGATCAGTGGGTGTTTTTTTAACCACTTTTCCTGATTTGTTAAAATCGAGTTTTAATAGTTCTGCCTATTATATGAGATCACTAGTAGGTTAATTGTTAAAGTATGCGACTAATGGTTTATGAAAGATTGCTAGTGTCAGGAAATGAATGGAGACTTCAGGAAACTCGAGATCTGAGGGCAAAACATAGCAAGACAAGACAAACAAGAGAGCTGTTTTTCTGGATATCAGCATGACTGCAAATTTGATTTTATAAAACAGTTCAATATAGAAGTCAATATTACGTGAAGTTTTTGTCAATACTGTCTGTTTTTGCTAAAGAAAATAGCTCAAACAAACCACAGCAAAGCAAGCTTCACAGTGGCGTTCTGAACACTACATTATTCACTTTGAGAATGAATCGGGCGAGTCAAGAACAAAGGGATGATTGTCTTCATGAACGGATCACTGAATACACAACCAGCCGCTCTGTTCTTGAATGAATCAGCCGTTTTGATCAAATTGGTTGAGTGAATCATACAATGACTCATGCATTGAGACACTTGCTGCAACAGTTTTACTTTCATAAGCAGAAGTATCATTGCATTTTTCCATCATTTTATATTTTTTGTTTAAAATTTTGTCGTTAAAACATGCATCTCATAACATTATTTGTGTAATTTCAGTGTAAATGCATTGTACACTGTGGTAAATACACCTAAATGCCGACTTATTAAAAAAAGAAAATCTGTTGAAATATTTTTGTCCAAAAGTGTCCATTCTGTCTCCGTGAAATGATGCATGACCAGAAAGACAAATAGTTTCTCATATACCCCATGTTGCACTGTAAAATAAAGATACTGTATGTTTGATACGATCTATAATCCGGTTTGATAATTTTCAGCCACTTTAAACTGGTATTCAGCGCTTGATCTATAGACAGATTGCATTACACAACAGCTTGTGTTAGGTCATTCAACAAATCAGTCTGTCAGATATCTGCCTATTTTTGTCACTGGAATGAATGAATAACAAATCTCAAATATGGGATTTTTCTTTTGCACAGTGAATATTGTAATTGCGACCTATCAATGGCTCACTCTGTCTATATTACACTAGGATAGGAGACAGTGGCACACATGCCAACAGATGGTGTGGAAACGATAAACGCACAAGCCTGTCTTTGAGTGTCTCTACTTTACATAAACATACACACACATACGAACTGAGTGTGTGTTGCTGTGAGACAAGGAACTGATTTGATAGAGGCCATACGAGTACTTTCACACACATTTACATCAGAGCTTCTTATCTGATCTGTTGAACAACACAAACACACAACCAGCGGGAGAACCTCTGTGTTTGCATCTGCGCTTCTCCAGAACTGGTGTGATGAAGGAAGTAATGTCAGGCAATGAGAATGGACACCATTCAACTCTCGCTTTCATGCAAACTCAGAGGAGAGCGAGAGATGGCAAAGATTCCAGGAAGAACCGCATTAAAATATGGAGATACAGTCAGTTTGAGCATGAGGATATCAGGAAAACTGACCACAAATATCAGCGTCATCATCATCATTATTAGTATAATGTTATTATTTATATAACTGTCATTATTATTTAATCAAATATATTACTTAAAAAAATGAATACTTCTGTTCAGCAGTGATGCATTAAATTGATCAAAAGTGACAGTAAAGACATTTATAAGACACAAAAGATTATATTTCAAATAAATGCTGTTCTTTTGAACTTTCTATTCATCAAAGAATCGTGAAAACACACACACAGACACTCACACACACACACACTAGTGCAGTCACGCTATGTCAGATTAAAACACACTGAACTCACGTTGGTTGTTTACAGACGGTCGCACTCTTTACCCTCTAAAACACTGGAATTAATTTAGTGTAATGAAAGTGAAATGAGTTTCACACTGAACCAAATGTTGAGGCATTCGAATAAACACATGCAAGTTGTTCACATGTGGAACGACTGAATAATTCATCTTCTGCGTATAAACACCACCTGTTCAGAAAACTCAAAAAACAGCAATATTTCAACTACTACTAAAAAATACTGCACAAAAACAGAAATGAATGCGGTGTAAAGGGATCTGTGGGTGTCTTGGCTGACTGGTTATTGTCTGGAGTGTGTGCTGGAGTGTGTGTGTGTGTGTGTGTGTGTGTGTGTGTGTGTGTGTGTGTGTGTGTGTGTGTGTGTGTGTGTGTGTGTGTGTTGATCTGGTCATCAGACTGCTTGACCTGATGAGATCCGACAGGCTTTGAGCACAAACACACATTAATGAACATATTTACTGCCATCAGTCCTGATGGTTTACATGAGGAGAAAGTGATGAGTGTGTGTGTGTGTGTGTGTGTGTGTGTGTGTGTGTGTGTGTGTCCAGAGAGAAGCGCTTTGGAGAGAGACGTGATTGCGAAACGGACTAACATGAGGTTGAGCGGACCTCTTCAGTTGTTTGCACCCAGAGCGAGTGTGTGTTAACCCCTTCAGTGCTGGAGCTGTTAAACTCCGGCCCGATCTTTAGTACGCGCTTCACTCTGACTCTGTAGCCGGACTTTAAAGTGCACTCAAACATCTTATAGCTGCAGTCCACATTACATTCACACTAGAGTTTTACTTACACTACAAGTTACAATACTAATATTTCTGTCTTAAATCCTTCACTTTTTGCTTTTATTTAGGAGGAATACTAGAGACACGCTGTACACTTATGTCTGTGTGTGAATGTGAGTGTGTTTGTGTAACTGTGTGTCTCAGTGTGAATATGTGTGTGTCTGTGTTTGTGTGTGTGAATGTGAGTGTGTGTGTGTGAGTCCGTGTGTGTCTGTGTGTGCGCGTGTGTATGAGAGAGAGTGTAAGCAGTGACATTCTGAGGTTTAATTGTGTGTTTGTGTTAATTAAACTGAACTGACAGATCAGAGATGCTGGAAGTGTGTGTGTGTCTGTGTGTGAATGTGTGTGTGTGTGTGTGTGTGTGTGTGTGTGTGTGTGTGTGTGTGTGTGTGTGTGTGTGTGTGTGTGTGTGTGTGTGTGTAAGTGTGTGTAAGTGTGTGTGAGTGTCTCAGTGTGAATGTGAGTGTGTGTGTATGAGAGAGAGTGTAAGCAGTGACATTTTGAGGTTGAGTTGTGTGTTTGTGTTAATTAAACTGAACTGATGGATCAGAGATGCTGGAAGTGTGCGTGTGTGTGTGTGTGTACTCATGAATAAGGCATAAAGAAGCCTGACCCTGGGGGAACACACACACACACACACACAGTTGTGTACTATGCTGTATTACTATTGGTCGATTGCTCTGGAGGCGGGCATATGCAAATGTATTTGCCTGTGTGACATCACAGATCCTGCAATATCAAAACGAGCTGTTTCATAGCTTGATTAAATGAAAGCTTAGTTTATCATGAGGAGGATGTTTAAGCTCTGAAACCTGCAGGAGTGTTTCATGGTACAAAGATCAAGGCAAAAACATCCTGACCCTTTAATTTGGAGAAACAACAGAATCCAGGAAGAAATATAAAGGACTTGGGGAAAAAATAAAACAGATTTCATAGAGCCCTAAATATGTTTTCCATGCGGAGACACTGAATGTATCTCTGCGTTCACACTGTTGATTGCTGGGTAATTCCAGCACAACACACACTGATGGATGCGAGGCGCAGTGTGTTACCTGACCCGCTCTTTAGGGTCACCGAACGACTCTTTGAGGTGAGAGAAGTCTGGGTAGAAGTGAACAGAGGGAGAGATGATCTCCAACAGCCCAGACTGAATCTCCACTGGGAACCTGAAACACACACACACACACACACACACACACACACACACACACACAGAGAGAGAGGAAGGGCAGAGGTTTAGTGCGCTGCGAACACAACTATATATCTATATTGACACCACATTCTGTCAGACTTTATTGCTTATGTTAAACTTTTCTTCAGATGTCCAAGCGGCTCCTTTCCGTATAACTAACATGAATGTGGACTGAAGCTCAAGTGAATGTGGATGTTGGAAGGACTTTATTTATTTTTAATGAAATGCATAAACCTCTTTCGCTATAACCTCATGAGTATTATTCTTTACAAAGTCTTGTTACATCTTTCTGTTTCAGATTTTAAACGACATTCATGAGCTCATATATATCAGGGTCATTTTTATTAACTAAAACTAAACACTAAAACTATTAGTAACATTTCACACAGAGTACAGACACACACTCACACACACGCGCACACATACACAGACACAGACAGACACACACACACACACACACACACACACACACACACACACACACACACACACACACACACACACACACACACACAGGACTGATGTGAGACACACAGAAACAGAACACACACACACACACACACACACACACACACACACACACACACACACACACACACACAGGACTGATGTGGGACACACAGAAACACAGAAACACACACACACACACACACACACACACACACACACACACACACACACACACACACACACACACAGGAATGATGTGGGACACACAGACACACATACTCACAGACACACAAACACACACACACACTCACACACACACTGAAGCAGAGGAACTCTAACACCCAGAGGATGAATTTCCCGTCAGTTTCTTCTGCTATTGTCCTCTAAAGCATGCGGGGGAAAGTGTGCAGTCACATGTGCTCTCTCTCTCACACACACACACACACACACACACACACACACACACACACACACACACACAGATAGTGATGGGAAACTAGGGTACTCACAGGCGCTTAAGGTTTTCAGCAACACTATTTGCATATTGTTGATCCGTCTGTAAAACAAAGCAAGAACCAGTGTTGACTTTCATAAATCACACAATCTTTCCCAATCAATACATGTTCAGCTTTGAGCTAGACAAGTGTTTGCAGCAGCTTTTGGATGGATGTTAAAAGTACAATGTCGGTTCTCATTTCCTGACTTCTCCTGCTAAAGAGATCATAGTCTCTGTGAAGAACTTGAACTGTGCCATAATGACAGCAAATGATGTTGAGTGGCTGAAGCTCTTTCCACTATAAAACAGCAGATGGACTTCTCCGTTCATATTCAGTTTCACGGTTCGTTCAAGACACAACTCAAGCATGGCACATTCCTGGAGCTGCCACCAGGGGTGCTAGAGCTGCACGACTAATCGTTAAAAGATTGCGATCTCGACTCAAACACCCATGCGATCTCATGACAACGATTCACCTGAGTCTATTAAACTTTGCCAAAACCACACCGAAACGTTCAGATCTGCGTTCTGATCCAGAGAGAGCCGTTGTCAAACAGCTTCACCATCTGTTTTGTGTTACAAATATTCATATTATCACAGAAGTACTGAGATAAAAGTTTATAGTTCGAATATAAACACTGATGTCTACAGAAGCGATTAAAATAGAGTAAATTAACTTTTGAAAGTAACTTGACGCTTCAAATAAAGATTATATCAATTACATCGTTACACCAGTAGGTGGAGACAAGAGACTGTTTATTGAATACGTCAAGAGATTAATTCAAAACCGCTGATTCATCCAATAATGAAACAAGTGAAGACTATATGAGTGAGTCATTGAATCATTCACTCAAGAGATTCGATCAAAAACACAGATTCGTCCAGTAATGAGACAAGTATTTATGAGTGAGTCATTGAATCATTCACTCAAGAGATTCGATCAAAAACACTGATTCATCCAGTAATGAAACCAGTATTTATGAGTGAGTCATTGAATCATTCACTCAAGAAATTCATTAAAAAAAATTATTCGTCCAGTAATGAAACAAGTATTTATGAGTGAGTCATTGAATCATTCACTCAAGAAATTCATTAAAAAAAATTATTCGTCCAGTAATGAAACAAGTATTTATGAGTGAGTCATTGAATCATTCACTCAAGAGATTCGATCAAAAACACAGATTCGTCCAGTAATGAGACAAGTATTTATGAGTGAGTCATAGAATCATTCACTCAAGAGATTCGAACAAAAACACAGATTTGTCCAGTAATGAAACAAGTATTTATGAGCGAGTCATTGAATCATTCACTCAAGAGATTCGATCAAAAACACAGATTCGTCCAGTAATGAGACAAGTATTTATGAGTGAGTCATTGAATCATTCACTCAAGAGATTCGATCAAAAACACAGATTCATCCAGTAATGAAACCAGTATTTATGAGTGAGTCATTGAATCATTCACTCAAGAGATTCGATCAAAAACACAGATTCGTCCAGTAATGAGACAAGTATTTATGAGTGAGTCATAGAATCATTCACTCAAGAGATTCGAACAAAAACACAGATTTGTCCAGTAATGAAACAAGTATTTATGAGCGAGTCATTGAATCATTCACTCAAGAGATTCGATCAAAAACACAGATTCGTCCAGTAATGAGACAAGTATTTATGAGTGAGTCATTGAATCATTCACTCAAGAGATTCGATCAAAAACACAGATTCGTCCAGTAATGAAACAAGTATTTATGAGCGAGTCATTGAATCATTCATTCAAGAGATTCGATCAAAAACACAGATTCGTCCAGTAATGAAACAAGTATTTATGAGTGAGTCATTGAATCATTCACTCAAGAGATTCGATCAAAAACAGAGATTCGTCCAGTAATGACACAAGTATTTATGAGTGAGTCATTGAATCATTCATTCAAACAGTTTTAACAAATAATTCAGATTAATTAAACATTTTAACTAGACTGCAGCAATTAACATTTTGTCGGAACCTCTATTAAATTACGTTGCATTGTTCAGTTGTCTGTTCAGAATCATGAGAGAATCGTGATCTCTGTTTGAAACAAAAAAAAATCCTGATCCTCAGTTTGACCAGAATCGTTCAGCTGTCAGTCAGTCGACATCAGTTCTGTCTGTCAGATCATGGCTTTATCATTTAAAACTCTATATGCAACCTTTTGCTTTAAAAGTTTGTGCTGAATTTAAGGTAAAGCCACTTGGATTGATATTTTATTATCAGTTCAGCATTCAGACATTTTTAGTGTAGTTTAAAGTCACCATGAATCAAAATTGACTATATTTCTGGAATACAGCAGTATAGTTTATCCACGCACATCATTAGCTGTTTAAATTCATGAGCTGTCGTAATCTTTAAGGCTGAAGTTGAGTGTCTGCCAGCTCAGTTTTTGCGGTTTTGCTGTTTTTCACAGATTGAACGTTGAATACTGGCGGGATTACGACTTGTACAATGCGTTCACGTCCTTGTAGAACTCATAATTACAACTTGTACACTGGGAATGATCTGAGAGCTCTGACGTGTGCCATGTGACGCTGTACCACCTGACCTGCAGACTCATAGTGTTGCCATAGAAAGGCATAATCTGAATCCAAGTAGAACATCATGTTGTCATCTCCCAAATTATGATTATTACGATAATTCCTCAAGGGCAAAATCAAGACCCGCCCTACATTTGTTCTTGTTTCAGAAGCGTTTCACTCGGATATACGGCACAATAGAGAACAGACGATTGTAATTTCAGTTTCATGAAGACTTGAAGTGTTGAAACGCTCTAGAGCGCTTCTGAGTGGTGTGTCGGATGGAGTCAGTGTAACAGTGAAACTCAAGGGCGAGGGCATAATGTGAGGATACACACAGAGTCCGTGACCGCGGGAACATCACACTATCCTCATTTCCCACACATCTCTCATCACCGACTCATTGTGTTGGCAATTATCCTGAGACGCAGAAGACAACGAGTGACAGAAGATGAGGAAACACCTGCAGAAACTTTGACCAAACCTTCAGTTTCCAGAGAAGTGGGAAATGCTTTTCAGAGCTTGTGACTTATCATGAGATGAACAGTCCTGACCCGTTTAGTGTCACGTCAGCTACTCTTCAGAACGCTTTAATCACAGGATGGAAAACACCACATTACAAAAGCATTTGTCACAATCCTTTCAAGTTCTCTTAAAAAAAAAAAAGGCTGAAAAGTGTCAGTGAGACGGAAAGTGCATATAACAACATTTTTATGTGAGAGGCGCTTTCAGAGGAAAAAATACTTTTATATTTCTATATAAAAATATATATATTTTTATATTTCTGGAAAGTTCACTGTGGTGAGCGAACTTCTTCCTCTTTGGAGTCTGACTCGCTACATTTGCATCTGGTGAAAGCCGTCTCATATCAATGAAAGCGACTGGCATACATCTCAACTGTATATTCCCCTTCCATGTAAAGCGCTTTGAGAACCCAGAAAAGCACTATACAAATGTAACAAATAATAATAATAATAATTATTATTATTATATGCAAACTACATGCAAATTAGTTCGACTGAATCTGAACAAGTCGCAGGCATGTGGAAAGCACATACACTGTTCATATAACACACTTAAAGAATGTACTTTATTAACAGGCAAGATGCAAGTTCTTCGTCAAAAGCAGCAAATTAATCAATATTATCTTCTTTTTTCTATTTTTATTATTATATTTCACCCAAAAATGATAATTTTGTGTCACCCTAATGTCATTCCAAACTCGAATGTCTTTCTTTCTTTATTCACAGGAACACAAACGGAGGGAATCTGAAGATTGTGCTGGTCGTTCTTTTCCAGGCAGTTACAGTGAATGAGAAATATCATTTCTCAGTTAATACATTTCAATTCTTTCCAGTAATTTCAGTGAATTTTGGTTCTCACACAAAACCATTAGAATATAGTGCATGAGTCATATGAACCATTTTACATTCATTTTATGTTTAATTTTTGGGTGAACTATCCTTTTAACATGCTGGGAATGACAGCAAACGAGACAGAAAAAGAGGACTGGACTCTAGATGCACATTACTGTACATACCCTCACAGATATAACATTATAATAAAAATGAGATTTGGCATGTACTTAAATTATCCCCAAAGTAAAAGGTGTGTGAATACACAACCCAGACACGCACACACACACACACACACACACACACACACACAGTTCACTACCGCCAGTTACTCATAGTCAATGTTAATTAAAGTGAAGTGGCTCAAACACACTCAACAGTGTACAGCGTGTGTGTCTAGGGCACAGTGTCCTTCAGATACAGTGTGGTGAAACACAGGATGACGCTTTACTGCATTCATCATCATACATCACTGTAATATACTGTAATCTGAAAGACATCTATTTCACTGCTCTCTCATAAGCACTTCTTAGAAAATAAAACACTTCCTATAATGGAGAATTTCCAGGATCAGCTCCATTTCACCCCAAAAGACAATATATTTTGCATATTGTCCTCTAGATGAAAAGCCTGATCGCTGAATGTAATGGCACACACTTCCTCAACAAGGCGCATGATCTGAGATCTCGTTCACACTCGTTCATTCAAGCGGCGGCTGTTATATTATCATACTCTAGCTGTTAGAAACCTCCACTGACTGAGGTTCAGCGTTTCGATTGCTACGCTGCTCCTGAACCGCAGTGTGTTTGCACAAAAACATCATGTGTTGCAGGAACACACTCAATACTGCTCTGTCCTCATGAGCGGTGTCCGAATATGCGAATACTTCCCTATCTGATGGAAAGCCAACATGACGAATGTAGGACATCTGAATTACACGCACTCTTGCAGTCAGTCCCAATACTGGTGCACTACTCTCTGCTGTGTTAGTAGTGCAAGTGTGTTCACTTCACACTGAACATTCTCAAATGAAACAGTGCGCTTCGAATCCCCAGATGATGCACTAAACTACGGGCCAGATATACTAACAGCTTGATCAGCGAAAACCCTCTTTTGGAGTTCAAAACTACTGTCAAGATTTACTAAAGACACACAGTGATTAATGAGCGGTGGAAAGGCGCGGACAGGGTTATTATTGCAGCCGACTATATTGCATATATGCATTTGTAGGAGTTTCCCTTTCAGACACTAAAGTTATGGGAGGAGAGTTTTTAAAGTCCCGCTGTAGTCGATCACTTTATCCCTTAAAACTCATCTTTCATCTCCAAAATGACGTTTAAACGTTTCTTCCTTGAAAAATGTCTTCATCCCTTAAAATTTCTTGAATGTAACTCAACACCCTTGCCTCATTTAGTATACGCGGTTCTATGAATATGCAAATGAGCCCCGCCTCCACTCACTCAGCTCAGAGATCCACTGGTTGGATCAGAGATCGTGGGATAGAAGAGAGAGAATTTCCTCCAGTCGTCTTCATTTATCCAGAACGCCAGAGGAAGACGTTCTCCAAGCTACTCTTCATCTGCGCTGCTCTTGGTGGATTGCATTGGTCATTATGGGAATGAGCTGCAGCGTCTGTGTTCTTTCATTTGTGCATCGTCAGTAGATGGGAGTCAACTGCACTCTCCCTTCAGCGCTTTTATGGGATATCGTTCTCCCTGTAACTTCCCTGTGTAGTGCTTCTGTCCCCAAGCGTGGACATCTGGACATCTTACGCAGTGGCTATCAGACACCAGTGCTGTATGATACAAGAACTATACAAACCCCATATATACGAGATGGTAGTGAACATAGAGCATATCTGAGACTCAGCTTGTGTTAATTGTATGCTAATGGCTGAACAGCAGGGCAGAGATGAGTTATTACAGGACAAAAGGCAGACAGAGCGCATAATCAATGAGGAAATGGACTTACAAATGGTTCAGCAGCTTCTAAACATCTCAAGCTACTCTTAACGTAAAGTAGATAAACTCCAGGAAAGCTACCAGTTTAGCTGTTAGCTATTCAGCAAGCTAGAAACAAAAACTGTTACTTTGAGGGACTAATATATCAGATGATAACTATAATGAGTCAGTCAATGAAAGATTCAATGACTCATTAATAAAGACATTTGTCAATATATTGAATTAATCTGTGTTTTGAATGAACAGTTCAGTGAATGAATCAATGACTC
>NC_138233.1:39830700-39840700 GCF_964197995.2 Scardinius erythrophthalmus
TGCGTCAAAGGGTTAATATCGTTCATTAGCTAAATATTTGTAAAACAGACAGACAGCTGAAAGGGTGACCGATAGCACTGATTTATTGATGGAGAAAAAAAAAACATCACCACCAAGTGTAAGGGAAAAAGGGCTTGAGCCCCACCTGTGCACGTGCCTAAATGTGTGCACAATAATGTATTATTATGGTATTTTTACAATAGCCCGTAGGATTACTCTAAGACACTGGAAGACAGTGAAAGCCCCAGATCTGCCAGTGCAATGCAAATGGAGTGGAATCATAAGAATCTACGCTTAGTCCAGTAAACAGTGTTAGAGAGGAGTGTCTCTCTTGGAGGAGTTCTGGATACTTGCACTTTTCTTTTATTATGTTAAATCGTGCTTATAGAAACCTGCAACCCTTTATTAAGATTGTATTGTTGTATGCCTGTTACCAACCTTCCAAAAATCAATAAAAACTTCATTAAAAGGATGAAAGGAGGATGAAAGGAGGATGAAAGGAGCAGTGACGACAGCCCAAGACGACGGAGGACCATGCCTGGGCATTATGATGGCTTTTGATTTAGTTTATGCGGCAGTCACAGTCGTTTCCTTGTTTATGTTTATTTTGTGATAATAATAATCATTAAAGTAATGTTTGCTGTTTTTCGGTTCCGACTCCTTCGTCTCTGAACTTGAGCTTTGTTACAGCATTCAGCAACACTCGCCTCTGACACGCTGAACACAGAGATCTCACTGAACTCACTGAACTTTTAACCCAAATACTGGGTTATTTTTTCAACCAAAATGCTGGGTTATTTATTTATTTTAAATACTTTTTTAACCCAAATGTTGGGATACTTGTTTCAACCCAAATACTGGGTTATTTATTTATTAATAAATAACTTTTTTTAACCCAAATGCTGGGTTATTTGTTGTTTATGTGGACTCCCTGCAGCTGGTCAGGCCTGCAGGAGAAGGTGTTCCAGGGTTGTGGTGCCACACTGACTGTCATTTATTTATTTATTTTTTACCTTTTTTTTCACCCAAATGCTGGGTTATTTATTTATAACTTTTCTAACCCAAATCCTGGATTATTTAAAAAAATAAAATAAAAATAGTTAAATAAATAAATATATATATAATTATATTTTTTTTTACCCAAATGCTGGGTTATTTTTGTAAAATACTTTAACCCAAATGTTGGGTTATTTTTTCTTTCTTTTCTTAAATACTTATTTAACCCAAATGCTGTTTTTTGTTGTTGTTGTTTTTTTCCAAATGTGGGGTTATTTGTTGTTTATGCGGAATCCATGCAACCAGACAGGTCTGGAGGAGTTATGGTTGTTACTGTGCCACACTGACCTCCGGTGCGACCCTGGCCGATGTGCACGGCCGGCTGGAGGCTGCTCTCCTTGGCCAGCAGGTGTGGCAGATGGTGGAAGATGCTGGGCAGCTGAAGAACATTCTTACTGCTGGTCACGTTCCACAGCTTCAGCTTGGTCTCATCTGGAAGAGAACGCACAATCGCACATAAATGAGTGTCTGTCGTAGTCGACCCATTAAAACTATTAACACACAATCCTGGATCAACAGCCAGGGGCGTTTCTAGGTTTTAAAAACATCAGGGGCTGAGCCCGAAACGTCAGTGTCTGGGGTTATAAAATAACATGATTTGATACAGAGAATAATATTGTAGGCCTATATGCAGGGGGCAGACTGGGTCAAAAATTCAGCCCTGGCACTGTAGCCACACCAGCCCACATTACCACGCAAACACGCGCATTTAAATGTGAGGTATTAGGGGGGCTCTAAAATTTGAATTTCTCAGACCTCCATATGTGCATTTTAAGATGTTTGAAGGCCAAAAAAAATTGGATAACAATAGCTTTAAAAGCAGATAACAGATTCGTAACCATGAGAATGAGGATAAATGTTGTAATGAATTATCCACAGTACAAAATGGAAATGCAGAATGTTTCTGCTTATTGTTGACAATACAAAATCACATTTTCCAAACAGGAATGGCCTTAAATGAGAAATCTTTCAAGGATTATTTTGCATAGATGTTACATTTCAATCAAACACCAGTGCAATCTTTTTGTGTCCAGAGGCAAATGAGCAATTTATATATTAGCATTAAAGATTGGTTTCAGCAACTTTTTTCTTTTTAAAAGTTAGAAGTTAGAAAAAGTTGGTTTTCTTCTTTGATTAGTCCCAAAAACATGGATTAACTCAAGAAACCAACTTCGTGGGCTGGTGTGGCGACAGTGCCAGGGCTGAGTTAATCATGTTATCTTATAACCCCAGCCCCTGACGTTTCAGGCCCGGCCCCTGATGTTTTTAAAACCTAGAAACGCCCCTGCATATAGCCTGAAAACATCTCATCTGACAGAGGACTGTGCGGCGGTGCTGACTGTGTTATTTTTGTATTTTTTTAATTGCTGTGAGATTGTTTGCTGTTGAGCGCAAATCCTAGAGATGTTCTAGGATAGGCTGAAATCACTCACGTGGTGAGAGACAGATTTCAACAATCACCAGTCAGAGACAGCGACAAAGCCAAAGCACAATGAAATACGGCAACTTATGATTTCGGGGGTTTACATAGGCTATTGTCCAGTTTCATATTTGTCAGTCAACTTTTCAAAATACATTCGGGGCCACACTCAAAACATTCGGGGCTGAAGCCCCGGCAAAACCGACTGACGCCACGTCTGTCAACTGCCCTTGCGGTTACTGGAGTAACACACGTTAACCCTATTAAGCCTACTGTACTGCACATGTTTTATACACTGGTCTATAACCCCCTGGCCCCACGCTGGTCTATAACCCTTGGCCCCGCGCTGGACTATAACCCCTGGCCCCCGCGCTGGTCTATAACCCCTGGCCCCGCGCTGGTCTATAACCCTCTGGCCCCGCGCTGGTCTATAACCCTCTGGCCCCGCGCTGGTCTATAACCCTTGGCCCCGCGCTGGACTATAACCCCTGGCCCCCGCGCTGGACTATAACCCCTGGCCCCCGCGCTGGTCTATAACCCCTGGCCCCCGCGCTGGTCTATAACCCCCTGGCCCCGCGCTGGTCTATAACCCCTGGCCCCGCGCTGGTCTATAACCCCTGGCCCCGCGCTGGTCTATAACCCCTGGCCCCGCGCTGGTCTATAACCCTCTGGCCCCGCGCTGGTCTATAACCCTCTGGCCCCGCGCTGGTCTATAACCCTTGGCCCCGCGCTGGACTATAACCCCTGGCCCCCGCGCTGGACTATAACCCCTGGCCCCCGCGCTGGACTATAACCCCTGGCCCCCGCGCTGGTCTATAACCCTCTGGCCCCGCGCTGGTCTATAACCCTCTGGCCCCGCGCTGGACTATAACCCCTGGCCCCGCGCTGGTCTATAACCCTCTGGCCCCGCGCTGGTCTATAACCCTCTGGCCCCGCACTGGTCTATAACCCCTGGCCCCGCGCTGGTCTATAACCCTCTGGCCCCGCGCTGGTCTATAACCCTCTGGCCCCGCGCTGGTCTATAACCCTCTGGCCCCGCGCTGGTCTATAACCCTCTGGCCCCACGCTGGTCTATAACCCCTGGCCCTATAACCCTCTGGCCCCGCGCTGGACTATAACCCCTGGCCCCGCGCTGGACTATAACCCCTGGCCCCGCGCTGGTCTATAACCCTCTGGCCCCGCGCTTGTCTATAACCCTCTGGCCCCGCGCTGGTCTATAACCCCTGGCCCTATAACCCTCTGGCCCCGCGCTGGACTATATAACCCCTGGCCCCGCGCTGGTCTATAACCCCTGGCCCTATAACCCTCTGGCCCCGCGCTGGACTATAACCCCTGGCCCCGCGCTGGACTATAACCCCTGGCCCCGCGCTGGTCTATAACCCTCTGGCCCCGCGCTGGTCTATAACCCTCTGGCCCCGCGCTGGTCTATAACCCTCTGGCCCCGCGCTGGTCTATAACCCTCTGGCCCCGCGCTGGTCTATAACCCTCTGGCCCTATAACCCTCTGGCCCCGCGCTGGTCTATAACCCTCTGGCCCCGCGCTGGTCTATAACCCTCTGGCCCCGCGCTGGTCTATAACCCCTGGCCCTATAACCCTCTGGCCCCGCGCTGGACTATAACCCTCTGGCCCCGCGCTGGACTATAACCCCTGGCCCCGCGCTGGTCTATAACCCTCTGGCCCCGCGCTGGTCTATAACCCTCTGGCCCCGCGCTGGTCTATAACCCTCTGGCCCCGCGCTGGTCTATAACCCTCTGGCCCCGCGCTGGTCTATAACCCCTGGCCCTATAACCCTCTGGCCCCGCGCTGGACTATAACCCCTGGCCCCGCGCTGGACTATAACCCCTGGCCCCGCGCTGGTCTATAACCCTCTGGCCCCGCGCTTGTCTATAACCCTCTGGCCCCGCGCTGGTCTATAACCCCTGGCCCTATAACCCTCTGGCCCCGCGCTGGACTATAACCCTCTGGCCCCGCGCTGGTCTATAACCCCTGGCCCTATAACCCTCTGGCCCCGCGCTGGACTATAACCCCTGGCCCCGCGCTGGACTATAACCCCTGGCCCCGCGCTGGTCTATAACCCTCTGGCCCCGCGCTGGTCTATAACCCTCTGGCCCCGCGCTGGTCTATAACCCTCTGGCCCCGCGCTGGTCTATAACCCTCTGGCCCCGCGCTGGTCTATAACCCTCTGGCCCCGCGCTGGTCTATAACCCTCTGGCCCCGCGCTGGTCTATAACCCTCTGGCCCCGCGCTGGTCTATAACCCTCTGGCCCCGCGCTGGTCTATAACCCTCTGGCCCCGCGCTGGACTATAACCCCTGGCCCCGCGCTGGTCTATAACCCTCTGGCCCCGCGCTGGTCTATAACCCTCTGGCCCCGCGCTGGTCTATAACCCTTGGCCCCGCGCTGGTCTATAACCCTCTGGCCCCGCGCTGGTCTATAACCCTCTGGCCCCGCGCTGGTCTATAACCCTCTGGCCCCGCGCTGGTCTATAACCCTCTGGCCCCGCGCTGGACTATAACCCTCTGGCCCCGCGCTGGACTATAACCCCTGGCCCCCGCGCTGGACTATAACCCCTGGCCCCCGCGCTGGACTATAACCCTCTGGCCCCGCGCTGGTCTATAACCTCTGGCCCCGCGCTGGTCTATAACCCTCTGGCCCCGCGCTGGACTATAACCCCTGGCCCCGCGCTGGTCCATAACCCCCTGGCCCCGCACTGGTCCATAACCCTCTGGCCCCCGCGCTGGTCTATAACCCTCTGGCCCCGCGCTGGTCCATAACCCCCTGGCCCCGCGCTGGTCCATAACCCTCTGGCCCCCGCGCTGGTCTATAACCCTCTGGCCCCGCGCTGGACTATAACCCTCTGGACCCGCGCTGGTCTATAACCCTCTGGCCCCGCGCTGGTCTATAACCCCCTGGCCCCGCGCTGGTCTATAACCCCTGGCCCCGCGCTGGACTATAACCCCTGGCCCCGCACTGGTCTATAACCCCTGGCCCCGCGGGGCTGGACTATAACCCGATCAGGGGCTGGTGCTCTCACCGGACAGGCTGCTCCAGGTGCGGTTGATGTCCCGCAGTGCCTGCTTCTCGGCGATGGCACGCTTGATCTCGTCCAGCACCAGGTTCAGCTCTTTGGAGCGTTTGAGGTTCTCCTGCTCAGCGGAGTGAAGACGGTCTCTCAGAGCCAGGAATTCACGCTGGTAAATGTCCACCACATTACCTGCAATCACAACACACAGACAGAACAACACTGAATAATGGCTTTAAGCTGCAGGTTTAGCTTTTTCTCAACACACTTCATTTATTATGACAGCATTCAATTATCCAGTCAAAAGAACATTTATGTTACGCACCAATAAACAAAAGGTAATAATTCAACAGAAGATATGAGCATGTTTCTCACAGGCCTACGGGTTGTTTTTCAGACGGTAATAAGGATGACAAGTGTAAGAAATGAGGGGATATTTTGAGTCTCTTGTTCTCTGTGGCCTTTAAAGGGCTGAAGCTGCACCCGTTTACAGTTAAACACTGTTCTTCTTCGACGGGGAGAGCGCTGAACTGGTGTTGTGTAACCAGACAGTCATTCATGACATTTAAACAAGTGTTTTAGTGAGGCTGGCCGTTTTCTCCATGTCTCGGGTCATGACCTTCCCTAAGGGAGCGATCGATGCTCTTACCCCAGAGGTCAACACATGCTCAGATACACAACCCTCAAACCCAGCTCACATGGCAAACATGACGGTGCAAGATTATCCACACAAAAGATACCCTCTAAAGAAATCAAAAGTAATCTGTTTAAAAGTCACGAGCACTCGCCTTCAGATGATTCCTCTGTAAAATGTGTAATGCTCAGTATTTTTAAAAACACTGATATGAAGAACTTCATAATGCCAGTATTCAGTATGACAGTAACTTCAGTGCTTTAGTATGATCAAGCCGTCTCAGATCATCTTGGCCGCTATTTTCTCAAATGATATTCTGGCATTGAATGATGATAATAACAATAGATAAAAACAAATACTACTACTAATCCGTTAAATACTACTACTACTACTAATAATAATAATACTTATATTATTATTCCTATAATTATTATTATATTTCAAGAAGTATTTAATAAATAATTTATATAAATATTTAAAATAAGTAAATAATTTCTAAGAATATTTAGAATAAATAAATTTATTTATTAACAAATTTGAAATAAATAGTAAAATAATCCATCAATATATTTGTTGGCTGAATGACACAAGAAAGTGCGGTACTGAGGTATTCTTTGTGACACTGACACACTGTGACTTAAGCACAGAATCTGACAGTGAACGAACAGTTAAAGGTGAAGTGTGTGACACTACCATCACCAAAGAGAAAACATCAATAATACATGAACTATTTATAACCTTACAGCCTGTCATTGGCCAGTCAAGCAAATATTCCCGCCTCTAAACTCGTGCGATTGGCTGAGCCAGTGCAGTGTAGGGCTGGTCTGAACGCTTCCAAAGATCCACACAGTCACTGTGTTTACACAGCCTATCAATATCTTCACCGAAAGAGGAGAGAGTATTTAACATCACAAAATGACACACATCAGCTTTAAGTGTAGACAACACCTGACTTCTCCTTTCTCAGCTGACTGAGCAGCTCTCTTTCTTTCTTTGCTCGCTCAACACTCTCTAGAAGAGAAAGAATCGTACGGATTTATGCTTTGCGGGATAATCCTGAGCAGGCAGGCTTTTTCTGGGAGAGATGCCCACTCTCAGCGCTCCACACACACACACACACACACACACACACACACACACACACACACCGTAATGCCATCAGAGTCCAAAGCCCTGGTGTAATCTGAAATTACACCGCTCCACACAAGTGCAATCCAATCCCCACTTCAGATGGAGGTGGAGAGGAACATCTAATACCCTGTAGAGTGAGATAATCTACTGATGACTGATGACTTCTTCACCGTGATCCCTCCACTCGATTACTGCCGAGAGACACACACACTCTGTGCATTACACACGACAACACACGTACTGCAACACGGACGGCGTGGCGTGTCTATTATCACAGAGGGATTCATATCAGACAGAACACAGGCCTTTAGAAATAAAGCATAAAGCCTTTGGCAGATCAGCGCTTTTAATGACAGTAAAACAACATTTACACACAAATTCTAACAACAACAACAAAAGAGAGAGTGTAAAGAATGCGTAATTTTCATTTTTGGGCGAACTATTCCTTTAATTCAGGGCCTACCCTGAATATTGTTTTGTAAAATGGGGGAATTCCTCCATTAAGTGATTCTTTTCAGGGGGAATTTTTTATTTTAGGTGGGGCATGGGGGGGGGACATTTTATCAAAAAAAGTATAATTACCTCATCTTAATGTTTGGTCACACAAATGCAATGTATTTTTGCTTTTACAGTGGGGCAATTTTGAGGCACAATAACTTACACACAGCACAAGCCTGAGTTCAAATGCTGAATTTACAAAAAATAAAAATAATAAAATAGGAGCAAATAAACAAATTACAAGCAGTAGAACAATTACATACACTAGAATAAAGATACAGATGAAGTAAAGGTAGGCAGGTAATCTCAGGTGTAACAGTA
This sequence comes from Scardinius erythrophthalmus, assembly GCF_964197995.2. NCBI lineage: Eukaryota > Metazoa > Chordata > Actinopteri > Cypriniformes > Leuciscidae > Scardinius > Scardinius erythrophthalmus. The sequence goes on from NC_138233.1 coordinate 39,838,782, forward strand.
TTCAGGTAAGAAATACCACAGAAACTGAATATGGAATCAAACGTAAATTAATAAACTAATCCTTACCATTAAAGTTACTAAAGTTATTCAGTCGAGAGCAGTGAGTGATTTTCTCTTTGTCTTTGTTGTTTGATAAACATTATAGACTCAGACGTCAGCAGGAATATTAGGCTCTGTCACTTTAAGAGTGAATGCACAGATCTAATACACTGATACACGCGTTTACTTCCTCAACTGTTTACATTCTTCATAAGACAAATCCGACGGTGTTAATGTGAATCCTCGCCAAGACGGTAACATATGTGTGTATTTGACCATTTAAGCACAGTATTAGCCACGAACAACTCAACTGGATGCTCACGAGCTGCTTGTGAGGTTTTCTATGAGTGTGTGCTTTGAGTGTGAGCGCACCCGTCTCTCAGAGAGTGAGGGAAAAACATCTGAATGTTTAAACTGGCAAGACTTAAACTTTAGTTAAACTTCTTTTTTGTCGCCTCGAAGTGAATTTCGTCAACTGTGCAGAGAGAGAGAGAGAGATAGAGAGAGAGAGATAGAGAGAGAGAGAGAGAGAGAGAGAAAGAGAGAGAGAAAGAGAGAGAGAGAGAGAGAGAGAGAAAGAGAGAGAGAGAAAGAGAGAGAGAGAGAGAGAGAGAGAGAGAGAGAGAGAGAGAGAGAGAGAGAATTACATTTACATGACAACCATGTACTAAAAACAATAAAGTTTTTCCCTTGTGTTTTTCGTGAGATGAACGATCCCCATTCACACAGATTGGCGAAAACGACTGTAATTGCTGTGTTCTGCCAGTAGAGGGCGATGTCACTTATTGTAAAGTAACACTACACGCCTGTACACTGAGCACGTAATACACATGTGCACTACATCACCGTTTGCACAAATTCAAGTTTTCGTTGTTCACACGGAAACGATAACGGGAACGCTTTTAAAAACTTGCACTTTAAAACCTGTTTTCTAAAGTTTGCATTTTCAGGCCCTCAAACACCATTGTCGTGTGAATAAACGGCTAAAGCACGCTTTAAGCTGAAAATGGCGCCGTATAAATGCCGTATTAAAGTTTCACGGAAAGTTTTCAAATTATTGATTTGTAAAAAAGTATTAATTATTTTACTCGTGCCGGACAAAAATAAGTAAATAAATTAAATAAAAAACAGAAAACAACCAAAGCAAAGAAAAAAGAAAAGAAAAGAAATAAAATCACAGAAAACAATAAAAAGAAACAAAACAAGCAATCTTAAAAATAAAGTTTTAAAATAGGCGTCACTCTCTTTCTGCTAAATATAATTCATTATTATTACTTTTTTCCCCATATGGTTTGAGGTAAATGTCCTGGACGTGTTTGTCAGGTTTCATTAGATTCCCCTCACGTTCAGGCTGAGCATGTGTGTGTGTTTCAGCATCAGTGTGTTAGGAAGATGCTTCTGACATGCTTGTGTGTGTGTGTGTGTGTGTGTGTGTGTGTGTGTGTGTGTGTGTGTGTGTGTGTGTGACCAGACAAACAGAGGTCAGAACTCCCCCTCCATCAGCCTGTACTGGAGCTGGTCCGACAGCTTGTCCTTCGCTCAGTAAAGCGCTGGTTTACAGCAAACGAGGAGAACAGAAAACAGTTTGACATGAACGCATGAAAGCAAGTGTTGCTGTTATTTATTAAAGCTCACAGAGTGTCTAAATGAATTACTTCACAGATTTCAACACTCTCTTCTGCCTCCATCTTTAGCTGGTCAAAACGAATCCATCCTGAAATTCCTAACAGAGAAGCCGGATCCCGAGCCCTGACGCCGGAACGCCTGAACCAGGACACTGTGATCACTCACCGCGGTGAAACCTCTTCTAATTAAAACTGCTTTCATTGGGCGCTCTCCAAGATTAATCTCCCACGTGCTTAATTATCTCATTTAGATCA
>NC_138233.1:39845700-39850700 GCF_964197995.2 Scardinius erythrophthalmus
TGTGTGTGTGTGTGTGTGTGTGTGTGTGTGTGTGAGGAACACAACTGAGAACAGAATCAAGTGATGTAGAAGAGAAGAGGTGCTGACAGCAGGACACGGCTTTGATTATCACGAGAGCAGAAGACTAGAGCAGTGAGACTGAGATGAAAGAGTGGAAGAGTGAGGTTTTATTCTCTTACATCACTGGATGAAAGAGAAACACTCCGACCGGATATGATCGACACCTCATACACTGGTTTAGTGTGGGAGTAAACAAACCCTGGTTACTATAGTTAGCCATTAATAATGGCGGAAATGACAACAGATTTTTCTAACAAATTTGCCGAATTTCGAAATAGAAAACAATTTCTTCCAGTACGCATGCATTTGGGAACTGAATGAGTGTTATTTTCTGGTTATTTCCGTGTGCATTTGTGGACCCGCGTTGGAGGTTATGATACTGTTTTCGCCCAACACACACTCACCGGCCACTTTAATAGGCACACCGTGCTAGGACTGGGTTGGACTCTCTTTTTGCCTTCAGAACTGCTTTAATTAAAGCTGCTGTCCTGGACTGAGATCTGGAGACTGTGGAGACGGTTGAGTTTAGTGAACTCGTCGTGATCAAGAGACCAGTCTGAGATGAAGTGAGATTAGTGATGTGTGTTATCCAGTTGGAAGTATCCATCAGAAGATAGTCCACTGAGGTCATGAAGGGATGGACATGGTCATCATCAATACTCAGGTCGTGTGGCGTTTAAACGACGCTCAATTGGTACTAAAGTGTGGGAAGAAAACACTGTTCACCCTGATGACGTAATGTGTGTTGCATCACAGCTAGAGCAAGACCAGCATTTGTGGATAAAAGTATATAATGTTTATTTCTGTTATAAATGTCGGCTGGTTTGTCTAGATGAGACTCTTATTCCTCGGCTGGATCGTGTCGAGACTTTGAAGCTGCACTGAAACTCACATCTGGACCTTCGACCCGTTGGACCCCATTGAAGACACTATATGGAGGAACATCCTGGAGTGATTTCCTCAAAACCCTTCATTTCTTTTCCACTGAAGAAAGACAGACATGAACATCTTGGATGATGTAAGGGAGAGTAAATCATCAGGAGATTTTAATTCTTTAATGAGCAGATGAACTGGTGTACCTAATAAAGTGGCCGAATCAGCATCTGTTACCCAAGCCGGCGTACAGGCTCTTCTCGGTCCGGGCCGATGTGAGGACGGGCGCTGGTAGAGACGATACAGAAGTCAACACTGTGCAGAGGATCCACTACATTACTGTGATCTTTCCTATAGGACACTGAGTGAAACCAGTTTGAAGTGTCCCGCTGCTGCCACAGACACAGTGCTTTACATTATAGACCTCTGTGTTTTATCTGGTGAAACAAATCATCTGCACTCACTCATATGTAAATGCATTTATTTGTATGCAATAAAATCAATGAGCATCAATTAGCTTTGCACAGCTATCATAACACACACTTACCCTGCGACACAAGATAATGCAGATAACACCGCTAATGGATATAATGTCTGTGAAATGAGGAGATGAGTATGGATTTACTAATGCTCTCTGATTGAGTTATTGTTGCTGTCATGTGTTAATCAACACAAATCTAATGAAGATGCACTGGCTTCTGCTCTGACAGGGAAATAGACTGGGGTCACGAGAGTGTGTGTGTGTGTGTGTGTGTGTGTGTGTGTGCGCAAGTGTGTGTGTGTGTGTGTATGCGCGACATTTAGAAAGCAAAACTGTCGTGTTGTGTTAATAATTCAGCATAAACACTTCTGGTACGGTGTTGGTTCGCCTCTTGCAGTCCGATGTAAAGTGTGTGTCCTGAAGCGTAACCGGTGTTAGCAGCACTGCTCTATATCAGCCCTGAGACGACGAGCTCCTCCTGGGAGGGAAAGTGAAGTTAGCATTACGATCTGGAAACCGCTGAGTGCCTATCAGTCAAACATTCAATCTCATATCAGACAAACGCCTCCGGCTGCCACATACTGAGAGGAAAAACTGACTTCAGATCAGTCAAACCACAGCAGAGAGAGAGAGAGAGAGAGAGAGAGAGAGAGAGAGAGAGAGAGACGGAAAATGGTGTTTTCGTTTAAAAACTCTCTCCGTCCACACCAAGCGGCAACCTCCCTGTCTCTCTCTTGAATCCAACACGGAAGTGAATTAAACTGCAGTTCATCGACTGGCCACTTGAGGCCGGCTGCAGAAGTGAGTCAAATCTGCATCTCCCCCATGTTAAAATGCCCAACTTTACAGCAGAAAAACACATGTTAACAGCCTGGAGCAAAAAGTGGTTTTGGTCTATATAGCTAATTCTGCCCTTCATGATGACTGTGAGGGGGCTGAATTTTTTTATAACTCATCCGTTTACATTATATTAAGCCTTAAAGTTCTGCATAATTAAGGGCGTGTCCACTTTTGAGTGACAGGTGGATTCCCGCAGCTGTGGTCATTAGTCATCATTAGCCGTTTGTCTGCTGTCTGTTAGCCGTCACGTGACCTCAGCTCATTGTCTGACTGTAAAAATAAATAAATTCGGGAGTGACGCTGCCAAGATGGCGACGGTCGGCCACGCCCACTTTGGGCTTCAAAAACGTTTTTCAGAAACCTACGGGTGATGTCACAGACACTACGTTCATATTTTGTAACAGTCTATGGTCCACACTGGCGTTTCAGGCGTTTCAGTGCGGATGAGAAACTTTTGGAAAACGCCTGAAAACACTAAATTCCCCTTCGCACACATGAACCCCCACAGAAGCTCACTGAGAAGATACAGACGGAAAAATAAATAATAAAGTTCTTGTGCAATTCTTCTGACAGGTTCATTTTATTTAGCAGAACACCTCATCATTCACTAATCGTCCAGGTCTCAGTCACCATTGTCTGTTCGGTCTGAAACTGCTCTCGTGTTTCACCGCAGGACAGCAACTGTGAGTGAACTCTGTCCTCTGTGCAGGACTGGGATATGAAGAGTGCAGAGCAACATATTATAGCAACTGTGTGAAAGCTATAACTGTCACAAGCCTGTACAGGGTAAGTTCTCTTCCTCACCACTAGGGCTACTAGGGCAACATGTGTGTGTATAACTCATGTAACATGGTAGAGGACTGGGTGTATCATGCAAAGGCTGAAGCATGGCCTTATAAGTTCCTTGATATACACAAAGCTCTTCAACTCATCATATGACAATCACCTTTATGGTCCATGGACTCTGCTATTGAGACAGCATATGGATTAAGACTGACCGTTTTCTGGAGGATATACTGGACATTATGGGACTTTATTCTCTCTATTATCCTTACTTGCATCATCCATGGACATTGATTGGTCTTTAACTCTATATAAATTTGTGGGTGTTGTGGTTTGGGGTGAATAATTGTGATGGAAGGTTGAACTGAATTGATTGGCGTGAATGTGTTTTTTTGCTACTAAATATAAACTACTAAGATTTTGCACTCAATGAAAGTCTTTGGTTTGTGTTTATGCTTTGTTAAATGGACTATGTTAGTACAGTAGGTTTCCTTTATAAAAAAAAAGTTGTATTACTGGTTTTGGGTTTAGTTAAATCTAGACCGGTTATATAAATGGCGCCCGAACAGGGACAGGTCCTGCCAAAGTGTGTAAGTGTTTGGGTCCGGTAAATTACTCTATTTCTTTCCTTGATGACACTGACGTTTTTGATACTTGTCATGTTCAAAACTCTGTTCAAAACTGTCCAATCTTCAAATGAGGGGGTGATATATAACACAGGGTAAGTGAACAGCTCATAACAGGCACAATACCGGTTTAAACATGAATATCTATTGGTTCAATATGCGTCACATGACTAAACTTACATCATCATTTTTAAATACCTCAGTTTCAACGGTCCACACTACAACACAAACACACCGTTTTCACATGAATCCACTGAAGAGCGTTTTCAGAAAGCTTCATTTTCATAATAATAAAAACGCCGCCTCAGAGTGGACAAAAAGTAGAGAAAAAGATGCGTTTCCAAATGAAAGCGTATGAGTGTGGACAAGGCCTGAGACAGACGGGCTACTGTTAGACAACAGAGGAGGAGTGTGTGTGTGTGTGTGAGAGAGAGGCCTGGAAACACAAGCATTTCTCCTCAGCCCTCTGATCTGAAGAACACATGGCCCTCGCTCTGGAGAAACATCACGCAGGGATAGAGAGGGATTGTTGGAGGAGGAGGAGGAGGAGGAGGAGGAGGAGGTCACTGCTTTGAGGAGAGCGCATGTGTGTGTTTATACCTGTCCACAATCACACAGTCCAGATGTGAACGTTCACAGAGCAGAGTGTGTGCAAAGACTATTACTGGAAGAGTTCACCAAGAAACGTGAAACACACAAGATGATGCCGGTGTTATTCTGTCCATACAACTGAACTTGACAAAAAAAGTAATTGAAATTTCCTCGTTCGTGTTCACAGAGGAAGGCCATGCAGGTCTGGATGATCTGTGCCTCATTTATTACCGTCTCACACACACATCTGATCTGCGTACGAACATTAGAGACGGACACGTTTGGAGACACTGATGGAGATCTGAGGAACTGATGAAGGAAAACCACTTTAATATTCATTATGAGTCATAATCATAAATACTGTTCACAATAACAGTTTAAATACATCAAAGAATGATTTAAACTGTTCTACGTCTGATACACTCATTTAGATTAAATATGCCGTTCTCATTAATGGAGGTAAGCTCTTAAATTACATCAAATCATTACAGAGAATTTATTTTTATATTCTAATAAATATAAATATTAGTGGTGGATTCGCTGCTTTTGACACTTCTCCTGTCATGATGTGTTTTAATGTTTATTAGCGCATGATAACAGCAGAACTCACGGTCTGAGGAAATATTATCACCATATTAATGATCAATAATGCACAATAAGGCCTGTCAGTTTCCATTAAAAATATCAAGCAATTAAAAATATTACTCGGCCAGTGCAAAAGAATGAGAAAAACTTTTTCTGAAATG
>NC_138233.1:39855700-39858200 GCF_964197995.2 Scardinius erythrophthalmus
TCAATGAATGATAGATAAACTGTACTTTATTTTCACTGATATCATGTTTTGCACTACAGTAATAAGCCCTTCTTCTTCTGATAGTGTGGTTGAATATGACCTGCGCATGTTCTTGACAGAGATGATTCAGTATCGTGTCTGAATGATGGAGCCTCACCAGCTGTGTGTGAGTGTCTCTCTCTCTCTCTCTCTCTGGTCATTAGCTGGACTCTATTGTCTCTCTCTCTCACAGAAGCACGGAGAGAAACCTCCACTCTAAAACTCCTGTTAAACAGCTTCAGACCAGGAGAAACTGAATACGCCTCATTCATTCGCTCCCGCACACGTATGAATGAGCTTTCAGGCGGAGGAAATCACATGGAAACTTTGAGTCAAGAGTGTTTTGAAAGCCTCCATCCACTGTAGACACACGATCTCTGTACAGGCTCCAGACTGAGACCAAATCCTTGCATTTTACCACCAATTTTCTTGCCGGTGCGACCAAAATTTGCTATAGGTTTCCACAACGTTGCCCAGCATCAAATCACAAACCAAATGAAAGCGGAACGAAACTGCGCTACTCACGGACCGTTTATCAGTCTGGACCAATCACCACCGTTACTACAGCTGGAGATCCACTGAAGAGATCCACTGAATTCCCCACAGATTTAATTACATCCATCGCTGTGAGATCCAGTGAGGAACATTCAGAGTCAGGTTTAAGGTTTTCCGTTAGACTCCAGCGCTCTAGTAAACACAGGTAGACTGAAGCCCTGATGCAGATGTGGGGTCTTTATTATACGGATGATATTGTGTGTTATATGTAGGCCATAACCTTCATGTGTAACACCAGCGCCAGACAGAGATCAGTGTAACCGGTCAATCCATCGGGATGAATGATGCTGTGAGGGACATACACACAGTTATTCTCACACTGACACAGTGTGTTTTCATGAATTAAAGAGATGTATCGCTCCCTTCACATGACCTTCACATGCCCTGCTCTACTAATCCTCAGACGACATGAAACACATCGACTGTAAGTGTAATCGTGTGTGTTTAATCCAGCAGCCGGACACACACTTTACAGGAGCTCTTCACACAGATTTACTGGGAATGACACATTCTGAACGAAGCTTGATCTCGGGATAAGCAACTTTAATGGAGATAATCTCCCAAACGCACCATATCCAGGACTGAAGGTGTCTTCACAAGCCCTCAGAAACACTTTAGCTTCCAGAGTGCGTCTCCAAGCTCCTCCTGAAGGGCTTTAAAGGACGGGATACATCACTCATTCCAGAAATCACACACTTCCCTATATAGTGCGCCAAACACAGTGTGTCTGACATCCGAATTCACAGCACTTGGATGATCTACTATTCTGAAGTGTGTGTGATGGACACTTCACGATCACCGCAACTGATGCCGGTGGGTCACATGATAATGACATCATGATGAATGCAGTGTGTAGAGTATATTCAGACTATATAGAGCACAGTTTCTAGTTACTTGTTGAGAATAAGAGCCTGCTGGAGAGAGACGCAGCCCTGGTGTGACCGAGCCTTCAGAAGAACACAGACTCAGATTCATCACTAATAACTCAAGCGTGTTATCCATCTGAATGTCATACGACAGTAAATCGCTTTACTTTTTGCTTTCTTTTTCATTGCAAATAATCAGCGTGACAAGTCTAGAGTCTATTCTAGAAAAATTTGACAAATTTATGGTGTAACATTTCACTCTGTAGGGCTTTAAAGAGGAGGGGTGTGTGTGTGTGTATATATATATATGAGTGAGTGTGTGTGTATATACAGTATATATGAGTGAGTGTGTGTGTGTGTGTGTGTGTGTGTGTGTGTGTGTGTGTGTGTATATTATGAGTATATGTGAGTATGTGTGAGTGTGAGTGTATGTGTGTCAAACGCTCAGCAGTATGTGTCAGACCACAGCGTGTGTGTTTATCACTCTTTCATGTGTAAATGTCATGACATGATCACATAATCAGATCTCATGCTTCCGTGTTTCGAGAGTATTCTGCACTTCATAATTTCATACGAGTTTCTCTCTCCTGTAACGACTGCCATAATCACTCCCTCGAGAGGCTTTAAAAACACAATGTACTTTTCCACTCATTCACACACACAAACACATTCACACACACACACACACACACACACACACACACACACACACACACACACACACACACACACACACACACAAACACACACAACAGATCTCAGATGGCTTGTATCATGTTAAGGTAATGTTGTCTAGAAGAGCAGCTCACAGCAACAGCAGAAGTAAAGCACGTTTATTTACATATCACACTAGAGTTTGATTAATAAAGCTGATGGTGATTAATGCTGAGCTTGAGTACAGCACACCTGTCACTCACATGAGATCAGCCAATAGCAAACCACAACCATCCAATCAACTCCCCACAGACACAATCAAGCCCCGCCCACATTTTCTCTTGTTCCAGAAGCTTCACTCGTATATACGACACTATAGAGGAGAA
>NC_138233.1:39863200-39890700 GCF_964197995.2 Scardinius erythrophthalmus
CTCCTTTCCCTGATCCTCCTCTTTCCCTGATCCTCCGCTTTCCCTGATCTTCCTCTTTCCCTGATCCTCCTCTTTCCCTGATCCTCCTCTTCCTCCTCTTTCCCTGATCCTCTTCTTCCTCCGCTTTCCCTGATCCTCCTCTTCCTCCTCTTTCCCTGATCCTCCTCTTTCCCTGATCCTCCTCTTTCCCTGATCCTCCTCTTCCTCCGCTTTCCCTGATCCTCCTCTTTCCCTGATCCTCCGCTTTCCCTGATCCTCCTCTTCCCTGATCCTCCTCTTCCCTGATCCTCCTCTTCCCTGATCCTCCTCTTCCCTGATCCTCCTCTTCCCTGATCCTCCTCTTCCCTGATCCTCCTCTTCCTCCTCTTCCCTGGTCCTCCTCTTCCTCCTCTTCCCTGATCCTCCTCTTTCCCTGATCCTTCTCTTTCCTCTTATCCTCCTCTTTCCCTGATCCTCCTCATTTCCTGATCCTCCACTTTCCTCTGATCCTCCTCTTTCCCTGATCCTCCTCTTCCCCGGATCCTCCTCTTTCCCTGATCCTCCTCATTTCCTGATCCTCCACTCCCTCCTCTTTTCCTGATCCTCCTCTTCCTCCTCTTTCCCTGATCCTCCTCTTTTCCTGATCCTCCTCTTCCCCTGATCCTCTTCTTCCTCCTCCTCTTCTTCCTCCTCCTCCTCCTCCTCCTCTTTCCCTGATCCTCCTCTTCTTCCTCCTCTTCTTCCTCCTCCTCTTCCTCCTCCTCTTTCCCTGATCCTCCTCTTCTTCCTCCTCTTCTTCTTCCTCATCCTCCTCCTCCTCCTCTTTCCCTGATCCTCCTCTTCTTCCTCCTCCTCTTCCTCCTCCTCTTTCCCTGATCCTCCTCTTCTTCTTCCTCCTCTTCTTCTTCCTCCTCCTTCTCCTCCTCATTCCCTGATCCTCCTCTTCTTCTTCCTCCTCCTCCTCTTTCCCTCTTCCTCCTCTTTCTTCCTCCTCTTCTCCCTCCTCTTCTTCCTCCTCTTCTTCCTCCTCTTCTTCCTCCTCCTCCTCTTCCAGTGGTTTTAGATGCTCTTAGAGAAATGAAATGGCTAGTTTATCCCGGTTTGCTCATTCGGCACCGGCTGGAGCGCAGCATTAGGGCACAGATGGACAGGATTCAGAGAAACTGCAGCGTAAAGGAGACGATTTAGGAGGATTACAAAAACACACACTATCACTAATACACAAACACACAAGTGCACACTAGTAGATCTGTGACTGTGAGGACAGAACAGACGTCACCAAAGTACAAAATTGTGCAGTTTTTATAAAGTGGCACTGGCTATAAAACACAAGTCTAAAACACAAGACTTTAAACACAGATTGAGGACTGTCTTCATAAATCAGGCTACCTGGTAAATATATGATATTATATTTCTGTTGTATAATCTAATTGTAATAAGCACAGCCAGGCTGCATATATCTCATTTATATTTTTTCTTCTTTTTATTGTATGCGCTAATTAAACAAGCTAATTAAACTGTGTCGATGCCGCAGGAGGGGAAATGATACGACTCTTTAAAGTCAATCGCTGTTTGCAGAAACACATTCATCTCCTGTGAGATCTTACAGTGAAACTGGACATTCAACAGGAGACATGTGAGTACTGACTGGATCATGGCAGAAGAGAGCCAGACTGAAAGAGAGCTTGATTAATACTTTTCTTTATAATAGGCTACTGGTTAATATCGTGTTAATAGCACATGATGAGGCAGGTCAGAAAAATACAGAAGCTGACAATGCCACAATTAGAATTACTGCACAAAGAGTACAGCTGAAGAGAGAGAGAGGGAGAGGGAGGGAGGGAGGGGGGGAGAGAGAGAGAGAGAGAGAGAGAGAGAGTGAGAGTGTGTGTGTGTGTGTGTGTGTGTGTGTGTGTGTGTGTGTGTGTGGCTCTATTGCTGGTCTCTGATTACAACAGGAGCATTAATAAGTAAGACTGTCTTATCCAACACATGCCTACACAAATTAACTGTAATTACTAACACACACACATACACACACACACACACACACACACACACACACACACACACACACACACAAAACAGTCACATTTAGCAAATAAACCTTATTTTCCACACACTAATGAGTGGAAAATCTAAATATTTGCAACATGTCATCAGTTCATTTCTCACAGTCACGTTCTATCACACCACACACAATAAGTCAGTTCTGGTGTAATATCACACACACACACACACACACACACACACACACACACACACACACACACACACACACTCATATGTGTGTGTGGGCTGTCATGGGTTGGGCAGACAAATGGGAAGCTGTGCTCTTCAATGAGCCTCTATTCTGCTCTTAAACTTTAACAGGTCTTCAGTGTCAGTTTCATCCGGTACACAGATCTCAGAACCACACACAGTTTACAGTTTGTTAATACACTCACTAACACACACACACGGGCCTGTGTGCAATCCGCTTCAACACATAATTCATGCCAAACTCAGAATAATAACAGCATGAGTCTCAAGCTCTCAAGGAAAAATCTGTTCAAAATATACTAAAAACACACGTGGAAAAATCTTATAAATCTATTCTTTGCATTTTATGTTGGTGTTAAATTTAGTTTCATGGTAGAAGGCTTTTGTTTTTTCAAACATCATAATGTTGGCTTTACATTCATAATATTAGGGCTGCACGATATATCGAAAATTATCAAAATATCACAAGTGTAAATAAATACCACAACCGCTTGAGATCACTGAATGATTTTAATACGATTTTCACATATAAACATTGATCAATTACCATTACAATTATCTCACAAATATTTGCTAACTCAATGTATTTGCTTTTACACTGGGGTAATTTTGTTACACACAGCACAAGGAAACTACATTTCAAATGGTAAACTGAATTTTAAAAAAACAAGAAAACAAAAATAAAATAAGAAATAAACAAATTCTATTCTGCACAAATACAATATAATAGAATAAAGATACAAGTTAAATAGTTTCTTTTTTCAGATAGGACTAACAGTAGTTTTCAGGTAAGAATCTTAATAAAGTAATCAAATTTAAAATAACATGGATAATCTTCATTGTAAAAATGAAATGCAGATTAATCAATTAAAGTTACTAAAGTTATTCAGTCGAGAGCAGTGAGTGATTTCCTCTTGATTAACATTATAAACTCAGACGTCAGCAGGAATATTAGGCTCTGTCCCTTTAAGAGTGAATGCACTGATCTAATACACTGATACTGTTCACATTCTCCTCAACTGTGTTAACCTCAACACACACCAAGGAGGGCATCGTGACATTATTCTTGAGTGTATTTGACAATTAATAAGCCGCATAAAGGAGCTGATTCTGCACTTGTACGTCGGATGTGGATTTATTATGTGTGTGATCTTCAGATGGGAATGCCAAATCTGTGGGAATGAGTGGAATAATGAGCAATTCCCGCGCTGAAGTTCAGACCCGGACACACCAACACTGTTTAACCGGAGCGAGTGAGAGGAAGCGGGTGTGTGTGTGGAGAGAGAGCGAGAACACACATCAGTGTATCCACACTGCAGAAAGGAGAATGGGAATCGTTTCTGATGTTTCAGTATTAATGCACATGGAAATATCAATGTTGTTGTCTCTGAAGCGCAGTAAGAGCTCAGTGCAGCGCTCGCGCACAGAAAGCTGCCTATCAGAGAGTGTGTGATCCTGAATCCAGAGCTCTTGACCAGCTTTATGCCCAGAATGATGTCTAAATGCCCATCTCGCAAGTATCCTCGTAAACACAGTTGGTCATGTGTCATCGGCGTTCTCACGGGTTCACGGTTTGAAGATTGCGCAGAGAGAACTGAAGAGTTTCCTGTTAAACGGTGTGTGTTAGCGGCCCCTAAGTTAATAACTAATGATCGCTGCGACGGAAGTGAATCAATCAAACTAACTTTAGCTGGACATTAACTTTATTCTAGAGCTGCTGTAAAGGCAAAACACTTTACTTTAATTTCCTATTATCTCTGTAAAGCTGCTTTGGAACAATCTACATGGTTAAAAGCGCTGTATAAATGAAGATGACTTGACTTGTCAATGCTGTCCTCACACGCTATTGGACAGTCCTGAAGCTGTGATAACGAGAGCGTCGCGCTCCAGTGATCTGCGGTCTGAAAGAAGAGGAGTCATGCAGGACACCAGGCTTATTCTGGACTATATAGGGGAAAACTTATTAAAACTAAAATAATATTTAGCACTGACATAAACACTCACAGCTCGATCTACAGTCAAGCTTGCTGAGGATTCTGGAATCTCAGTCAGATACAGGCTGTTGTAAATGTGTATGAAACATATAAAACTCTATACACACACACACACACACACACACACACACACACACACACACACACACGCACGCATGAGTTAAATGAGATGCTTCAACACTCTCCTCCTGCTTTAGCAAAACTAAAACACACTAAGTTTGGGCCTCAGCGACTGCCGTACGCTCGATCTCTCATGAAGCTTCATCATATGAACACTGATCAGGCGTGAAAGCGCAGCACGTGTATGTGTGTAGAGTTTTATATGTTTCACTCGACTTCACTCGGGCCAGTCTGACCTCAATAAACCCCTAAACACACACCGACTGAGAGAGCCAATCACACTCAGGCTCGAGTCGCAGGATACGCAGGAGAACAGAGACACACTTGTGGGATGATGTGATAAACCGGAGATTAATGTGTCAAATCAATTTCATAATTTTTTTAACCAGACAATAATGAGTGATAGTGAATATCAGTGCTAGTTTAGATCAGTTTAAGGTGTACCGGCTCAACAACACACACTTATATCTGCTGGAGCGCGAGTTTGTGTGTCTGACCTGCATTATTCATAAACTACACACACACACACACACACACACACACACACACACACACACACACACACACACACACACACATAAATCTGTCCATTTAAACCCACAACAAACGACAGCATTCAGCAAACCCCTCGGGGGCCAATCCAAACGCTCGTCTGAAGGGGCCAATCAGAGGTCAGCGCTGGCAGACACAGGTCAGTGCAGCCAATCGAATCTGTCGAGATGAGTGATGGGAGAAGGGCCAGCTTAACTCAGTCAAGATAAACACAGGAAACAGGAAGTGGTCACCACTAAGTCGTCATGAAGCAGAAGTTGTGCTGGTCTTTTCTCCTCTATAGTGTCGTATATCCGAGTGAAACGCTTCAGGAACAAGAACAAATGTGGGCGGGGCTTGATTGTGTCTGTGGGGAATTGATTGGATGGTTGTGGTTTGCTATTGGCTGATCTCATGTGAGTGACAGGTTATAGCTCCGCCCTCGTCATCAGAGAAGGGAAGAGATGCTGCAAGAGGAACTTATTCTGAGTCGAGATTATTAACACTAATGATGATGTGCACCGATAAATCATTTAGGATAAACACTGAAATATTCCATAAAAGCTTTGATTTCCACAAATGAAAAGTAATATGTGTCGACTTTATAAGGCATTTGTACGTTTTTCCCTTGTGTGTGTAGTTTAGATTGTTCTGTGTTTGATTGATCATCCTGAAACGGCAACGATGGCTCAATCAATGGTGTGAGTCTGGGGGCGGGACTGTCTGATAGATCGACCAATAGGAAACAGGATATATTTGGGAAACCTGCACAAAAAGCTATTTGCAATTCTGTTGTTTAGTTTAGTTGCAAACTTCAGCTTTAAACACACATTTATGTGACCTAGATCATAAATCTCTGCGACATAAAAGCTTTGAATGCAGAATCCATGTACACACACACACACACACACACACTCAAACTCACGTACACTCACTCACACTCATGTACACACACTCACATACACACAAACTCACACACGTACACACACATACACACAAACTCACACACGTACACACACTCACACACACACACACACACACACACACACACACACACACACACACACACACACACACACACACACACACACACACACACACACACACACACTCACACACACACACACTCACACACACACACACGTACTCACACACACACACACACACACACACACACACACACTCAAACTCACGTACACTCACTCACACTCATGTACACACACTCACATACACACAAACTCACACACGTACACACACTCACACACACACACACACACACACACACACACACACACACACACACACACGGCTGCTTCAGAAGTTTGCTCTGGTTAACACTATGGTTTACTGTATTAATGCACATTCAGCAAAACTCACTGGACATTTCACTCCGCAAGTGTCGGAAACATGCAAGAAGCGATGTAATGTGAATGTTCAGACATAGTGTCAGGTGTGAGTGTGTGTTTCTGAAGTGTGTGATGTGGAGCTCAGCAGCGGGTGATGGTGTGTGCGAGTGTGTACGGCACCTGAGGCCGGTGTGATGCTGGCGTTACACTGCTCAGGAGACCTGTGGTTCTCTGATGATCGTCCTGAGGAGAGCGGCTGTCTCTCTCCTGAAGAATAAAGGTGTGTGTACACTGCGTGTGGAGTAAGGCAGGGTTCATCAGCCGTGACAGACTCGGCCCTGTCCGGAGCGTCAGTGATCAGAGGAGCGATTAATGATGTCTGATATCACACGACACCAGCAACCTTTACACACACCAGCGCATGAACATGACAGACCATCACACACACTCCACATTACACACTCTGGTGTAGATCACTGACGACAGAGAGAGCAGGCCTCGGTTCATCACGCTGAGCCTGAGAGAAGTGTGTTTGAGTGTGTGTGTGTGTGTGTGTGTGTGTGTGTGTGTGTGTGTGTGTGCGTGTGAGTGTGTGTGAGTTAGTGAGCATATTTGTGTGTGTGTGAGTGAGTGTGTGTGTGTGTGTGTGTGTGTGTGTGTGTGTGTGTGTGTGTGTGTGTGTGTGTCTCTGTGTGTGTGTGTGTGTGTGTGTGTGTGTGTGTGTTTGTTTTTGTTTGTGCGTGTGTTTGTTTTTGTTTGTGTGTGTGTGTGTGTCTCTGTGTGTGTGTGTGTGTGTGTGTGTGTGTGTGTGTGTGTGTGTGTGTGTTTGTGTGTGTGTGTGTGTGTGTGTGTTTGTGAGTGAGTGAGTGAGTGAGTGAGTGAGTGAGTGAGTGTGAGTGTGAGTGTGCGAGTGAGAGTGCGTGTGCGTGTGTGTGTTCAGAGTTCTCTGTCTCCATCTGGCAGCACTTGCTCATTAATCTTACGCTTTGTTCAAACAATTTAACACATCTAATTGGTTTAAATGCTGAATGTGTTCATTACTGAAAACAGTGTAAATCTGGCCACCGGAGTCACCACTCTCGTTTATACACAACCAGACTAATTATATTATTCTTTATTTCAGATGCTGCAGTAGTGTGTGTGTGTGTGTGTGTGTGTGTGTGTGTGTGTGTGTGTGTGTGTGTGTGTGTGTGTGTGTGTGTGTGTGTGTGTGTGTGTGTGTGAGGGAGTGTGGCTCGTCCGGACACTCATCTGACCACTGGGTAAATCACACACAGATGAAGTCAAGTAAACAGAAAGACATAATGATGTATGAGAGAACAAGTGTTTGTGTGAAGATCGAGAATATAAACATATTCAGGAAAACAAAACCTAAAGTATAACTTGAAACAGCCATAAACAGTGACATAATAATATTTATAATAATAGTTCTGCTTCTGTTATAATTATTGCATCTTTTTTTTTGCAATAACCTTTAATCTGTTAGATTTCTAAATAGACAATAAATTAATAAATTTCATCGATTTCATGAAATCTAAATAGACAATTCTTATGCTTTTTATGGAATGTTGGAATATTTATCCTAAATGATTTATCGGTGCACATCATCATTAGTGTTAATAATCTCGACTCAGAATAAGTTCCTCTTGCAGCATCTCTTCTCTTCTCTGATGACGAGGGTGGAGCTATAACCTGTCACTCACATGAGATCAGCCAATAGCAAACCACAACCATCCAATCAATTCCCCACAGACACAATCAAGCCCCGCCCACATTTGTTCTTGTTCCAGAAGCTTCACTCGTATATACGACAGAGGAGAAAAGACCAGCACAACTTCTCTTTCAAGACGAGTTTAACACTACATCTGCTTAAAAAAGTCTATCTGTGCAATATTTCTTTCAAATAAATGACACTTTATTTTATATTATATTACGTTAATATATCATAAGATATACATGTGCATAAAATATCTGAACTGGAGGAATCTGGTTGTATTACTACTCTAATTTTTTAATACCAGTAATTGTGTAATAAGATGTGAATAGTGTGTGTGCTGTGTAAAGGCACATGTACTGCAGGAGCGTGTGTGTGTGTGTGTGTGTGTAACATGTGAGGACTGTAATGTGTGTGACGTGTTTTCAGTGAGGGTCTGTTCAGGGAAAAGCAAACATCTAACCCACGCTGCACTTCACTCGCTGTAACCCATCAGCCCGTCTACAGCTCTGAGACGACTCTGCTGTGAACATGAAGGAGCCACTGTTCTCCAGCAGCTCTGCAGGACACACTGGACACACACACACACACACACACACACACTGGGCCAAAAACTAAAATAAATCTGAAAATCATTTTAAAAACACTGGGTTTTTTCTTCAGTTGCCACTGTTATAATCACATATAAACAACTTCTAAAAATTGTGTAATAAGCAAAGTTATGGTAACACTTTATTTTACAGTGTCCTTGCTACATGTTACATGTACTTACCATAGTAATGACAGTAAATTATGCATAATTACATGCAATTAACCCTAAACCAAAACCTAATCCTTCACTAACTCTATAGTAAGTACATGTTGTTAATTAATATTACTCAGTACTTAAATATATAATTACACTGTAACAATGACACCTTAAAATAAAGTGTAAGCAAAGTTACATTACAAGTAATGATGCAAGTAATCATCTCTGTTCAGTTCTTCAGCTGAAACCCTCTTTAGACTACAGTTAAGATGATAACAATACCAGTCCAATTTCACGGTTCTCGGGAACAATTTCAGTGCCATACCAACATTTTGTAATCATTTTGTTTTGAAAATTAAACATTAAAAAAATATAACCAGTTCAGATGAAAGATCTCAAGCTGACTAGCTAAGACGTTACTGTAGTTGTACACATTAATAAACATGATACTTCATTGAGAATAAACTCCAGCTAAACCATAATGAACTGATCTTCACAATAGATAATGCTTTACAGTGAACTCTGTTAGAGAGCGGATTATTATTTATTATTTACTATTATAGAGCCATAAATTGACATATTTTGGTTAAAAATTGCGTGCCTTTTTAGTTGCATGTCCTGTGATGAGTAGCCCATCACATCTTTTGTTGTGCTGACGTGATAAAATGAGAAGACGCGCAGTTTTAAGTTCGAGTGAGCGCTAAAATACGCACAGGGACAGCGAGGATCAGTGAGGATCAGCTTTCTGCGTCAGAAACGCCTGAGAAAACGTAGTTTGACAGAGAAGTTGTGCTGGTCTTTTCTTCTGGAACAAGAACAAGTGTGGGCGGGGCTTGATTGTGTCTGTGGGGAGTTGATTGGATGGTTGTGGTTTGCTATTGGCTGATCTCATGTGAGTGACAGGTTATAGCTCCGCCCTCGTCATCAGAGAAGAGAAGAGATGCTGCAAGAGGAACTGATTCTGAGTCGAGATTATTAACACTAATGATGATGTGCACCGATAAATCATTTAGAATAAACACTGAAATGTTCCATAAAAAGCATAAGTGATTTCACTTAAAATCGAACCGATTAAAGGTTACTGACCAGAACGTTTATTATGTTTATAAACGTACGTTTCTTGTTATTACGAGAAAACACGTAGACGAGTAAATGAATGAACATGCAGGTCCTGTAGAAGAGCAGGAAGGCGGCGTATTTCCAGCACACACCGTGGATAAACTAACACAGATAAACACGTCAGCTGTGTGGACGAACGTATCGTTATCAGTCCTCGTTTTTAATTGATCCTGATATGGATTCTTCATTTTAATTTCTTTTAATTTACTTTATTTGTAGCGCAGTCATCCATAATCACAGTAAGATTTGCACTTAATTGTAACCTGTTGTCTACATGAGAAAGAATGGAAGGAGTTAAAATGAAATTCAACACCACCGGTAAAACTGCATGTGAAGAGCTGCCTTTCACCAGATTTACCTCATTACTAATGAAGAAATATAGATGGGTGTGTAAGACATACAGCAACGTTTATAGGAAGCATTAGGCGGAGGTTAAACTCAAGCGATGCTGGCATCTTTATGGCCTGAGACACTGGCCAGATTCTGTGTAAAGAACCATTCTTCGTGAGTATGTATTTCTCATGTTGGAAAAGTAATTCAGCTCCTACTTTAAGTGAATCTCAGCTCCCAGGACATCTACAAGATGGATGGAAATGCTGATGCTGTAAAAGGAGAGCAGACGTGACAACACATGGCAAAATTAAAACACGCTTATTCTTTTGAGGCACTTTAAAAATAATTGCGACCTATTTTTTTCCCTTACAGGAGCCAATGACTCATTAACTGATATTTTTTTTGTCTGGAGCCCTGCATAGCGAATCAGGGTAAGAGAAAACCACAAATGCCTGATGATATATTGACTTATAGGGCCCTATCTTGCACCCAGCGCAATTGACTTTGTACAGCGACGCATGTATCATTCCTATTTTGCACCCGACGCACAGCGGACTTTTCCCTCCACAGACGCACGTCGGTAAATTAGGGAATGAACTTGCGCTCCCGGGGGCGGTTCAGCGGAAAGAGGAGGCGTGTTTCGGCACAAACGTTCCCTGGTGCTATTTTGCAGTTTCAGAAAACACTTCCACCACTGACCAGGAGAAACCTCGTCTAAAGTCAGTGGAGCGTTGCGCATGTTATTCATATGCTATTTTAAGGGCGCATACTTGGCCATAATGTAGCGTGTGCACAACGCACACACACTTTGCTTATCTCATCTACACAGACACAGCAGTTCTCCTTTTTAGAAACCATACATTATTACAAGGAAAAATATTACCACACAAGGGAAATCATTGTGGTGTCCATGAAGATGTGAAAAAATAGGCATAAATCTAGCTTGCACATTTACCCAAATTATCATACGCCTGTTTAACCGAAGCTAATCTGGGTGTGTTTCTCCATCCCCAATGTCACTTCTGTGTGTTACGGCCCTGACGAGAACGTTGCTCTCCTCGGCTGTGAACCGCTCCTGGCGTGCGTCTGGCAAATCCGCCGTTATAATAGCGATCCGCCATGGAACAAGCGCGCCTGCTCTTAAAGGGAATGTGAGATGACGCTCTGATTGGTTTATTTCACGTTACACCCAAACCACACCTATGAGTAATGAAGCGACTTCAGACCAGCACATTTTAGATCCGCCCACAAAGTTACTTGCGTTTCGAGCTTGATACTTGCGTTTCAGATCGTTAAAATAGGGCCCATACTCTATGTATATCCATGTATTGAAACAAATATCCTGTACATTTTCCATTAACAGTGCTGTCAGCAGATTGACACGCTTATCACCCAATGCCAATAACCTCAAAATAAATACTGGTACATTAATGTGGCCGACTGATATACTCAGCACTGGAATAGTGTGCGTACCGAGACAGGGGCGTATTGTGTGCAGATCTATAAAGAGAAAGTAATACGAGTCCCATGACCCAAAGCCCAGAGAAAGTGAACTGAGATTCTTTGACTAGCCAATATTGCGCTTTCAGTGACGGACTGAGACAGGGGCGTCTTTGTCTCCACGATGATACTGATACACCCACAGGACAGTCAATCAGATCGATGCTTATCAACAAGCAACCAATCAGATCATGTGCACAGTCACCAAATGAAGCCAATGAGAAAGATGCTAATCCTCATACAGACGCAGACTCTCTCAGAAAGGCTAAGAATAACACCACTGTGTCCATCCTACATGCGGGAGTAGAGTTACACACACACACACTATACTTCAGGACAAATCATCCAACAAATGGGTGTGATGTAATGTAGAACAAAATCTGGCTGAAACTAAGTACATTTGGAGTTTGTTTTGGTTTTTTGAAACAACTGTGTGTCTCAAAGCTGCACAGATGGTCTAATATTTCTGGAGGAGTTTTGAAGAGCATTCACCAGTTAACATTACTCAACCCGTCAGGCAACACAACAGGACCGTTTGTGATGGCTCTTTTCAGCTGAAGAAAAGCACTTTCTAAATATACTGTATAAACCTAAAAGCACTGAACGTAACTAGAAACACAAACAAGTATGAGACAAAAGTAGTTTGAAAAGTAGTAGTTTTCCCGACATCAAGAAATGTTATGGAATATTAATAAAACAACTTTTTATTCTTACGGCTCATGAGACTTAAATCAGTGTAGTTTCAGTCTGGTTTATATAATATTTAAATAAAATTTAAAAAAAACAGTGAGGAGTTTAACTTGATTAAAAAACAAAACAAAAAATACTAAAAGAATTGTTATTGGAATAAATTCCATTCAAGTTCCATCGTGATCCTCAGACATTATTTTAGTGTGTGTATGACTGCAAATTGAGACACAGCCTTTAAAACCAATCAGTAATTTGATAACCTCACATTTGGTGGAAACCTCCTTCCATGAAACGGTTGATGTTCAGAAATCTAACGATAACACCCACACAGAATGCTTTATCAGAGTCACGTTATTCGCCAGCGTTTTTCAACGCGTTTTTTGTGTTCACATCCAAGCGATTTTCGCTGACGATAAGCCGAGTGAACATGCAAATTCATTCCCTGACATTAGATGGCGCTTAATGTAAAACAGAAACCACTCCATAACAGTTCTTTTTTATCAAGATTTTTGTAGTCGCTGTCGCGTTTGTCATATATAGTTCTTTATGTTCCGACACCAACGAGACCAGCAGCTCTACATTCATCTTGCCTTGCATCTTCCTCGTCTTATTTCTTCCCGGCAGTGTGTAGACGCTACTCGGCATATATCTTCTTCGCCGTTACGTATGTGTGCTCGGCAAGCCCGTTTTGTGTTTGAGCGCCCCCAAGTTGTGTTTTACTGTAACTTCAGAAGCTCCAGACACGTGAGCAAATTAGCACCAATCTCATTGGTCTGATAGTTTTTGACACGGCGCGTCAAACCAAAAAAAACAAACCCGAGGCGTTTTTTAAAAAATTACGCTTTTACGCGTGGCGTTTTTCGCGTCGGTGTGCACACTCACATTGGCGCCCTTTGTTTAGTCACGAGGCGTTAAACGTCGGCAAATATCGCGCGCGAAATTCGTCCCGGTGTGTACAGGCCTTTAAGCTGAATCTGGAATCGCCCCCTAAACCCTACGTGAGTCTACTAATACGCTTCCCTTGAAGGAGTGAATGAAAAGGAGTGGGTGAATTCAGGCAATCGTTAAGCGTACATCGGTTGTACACTCGTTGTTGCAGTGCATTGTGGGATTGAATAAGTGTACTTCATAACATCCACTAGGGTTTCGGACACCTCTACAAATGCCCTATTTAAGGGTATAGGGATGATTTTGGATTCAGCCGTAATTTGTTCGCATTGCTTCACTTGTGCCTCGTTAGCCCTCGTTATCTTAAGTATTTATACTTAATTTAATTAATCAATCAACAATACTATTGATCAGCATTACCAAACCTGGACGTTTTACACCAGAAACAAACACTGATGTACTATTTTATTTAATACTGTGAAGCTGCTTTGATACAATCTGTATTGTGAAAAGCGCTATATAAATAAAGTTGACTTGACTTGACTTGATTTAAAACCCAGTGTTTTCCCATGTTCTTTGGTGGACGTCTCAGTTCTGTTCCCTGTTCTTGGCTGTGTGTGTTTTTGTTTACAATAACAGCGGAGCAGATTAATGAGGAAAAGGCACAGTTATAAGACTATTTGAGGACAAAAACAAACCGGAGACGTTATACAGCATCACTAAATCGGTCAGATGACGTAGGGAGCTCAGAAGCGCAGAGCCCAATGAAAGCAGTGTCCTTCACATGACACACACACACACACACCATTAACCTCCATATTCCTCCAGCACACACGGATCATAATGAAATCCCTCCGTCTCCAGACAGACAAGCTGCAGGTCAAGGAGATCTAAACCCACCCCGAGGCTTTCCTTAATCATTCCCAATGGTTCCCGGTGCCCGTTCCCAGGTCTGGAGAGGAACACCAGTGCTAACATTACCAGAGGTCTGATGGGAAGAAAAAGTGCTGTATGCGTCCCAATTCGCATACTACCCGTCCTAAATATTATTCAAAAATAGAATTATTACGTCCCAAATCGTAGTATGAGTATTCCGGAGATACCCGGATGGTCTACTATTTCCAGTCAGAATGCGAAGTGCAGATCCGTGAACACACTAATGGCTAATATTGCAAACAACCCATTGTGTGTTGGACGAGGATTCGATTAGAACTACAAACACGAGTAAAAAGTGTTAAAAAACTACAGACATGGAGGATGTGCGAGTCCGGCGGTTATGTAGAGTTGTTTAGATAAAGGGGTTTGAGTGATTAATTATCAGTATCTAACCTGAAATTTTTTATTTATTTATTCAATGTTGTCCAAATTATATTTCATCTGCACCAGCATTGTGAACTTTTGTAAAGATATGTTTAGCCATTAACTTTTAAATGCATCATTATACTCAAATTGCAAACACATGAGGACAGTCCCCGCATGAAAGACCCACGACTGGCAGATCAACGTGATACAGCATTTCTCTCCGAAACAGTAGGAAATTAAATCAGATTGAATGGAGGATTTTAGCTGTGATGAGATGATTGACAGGTCAGTTTACAGTGACAGGATGCACGTAACTAAGCGACAGAGCTGTCCGTTAAAGATGACGAAGTAGTATGTCCCAAAGCTTGTCTACTCTTTTGCTACACACTCAAAAGTATTTACTTTTTCTTCACAAATAGAGTCCACACTTTTAGGGCGTAGTATAAGTAGGCGAATTGGGATGCAGCAAAACATCCAATCACTGGAACATCCAATCACTCCGAGTCTGGAACGAGGGAACGAAATCCCAATCACTCCAAGTCTGGAACAGGGAACGAGGGAACGAGATCCCAATCACTCCGAGTCTGGAGCAGGGAACGAGGGAATGAGATCCCAATCAATCCAAGTCTGGAACAGGGAACGAGGGAACGAAATCCCAATCACTCCGAGTCTGGAACGAGGGAACGAAATCCCAATCACTCCAAGTTTGGAACAGGGAACAAGGGAACAAAATCCCAATCACTCCAAGTCTGGAACAGGGAACAAGGGAACGAAATCCCAATCACTCCAAGTTTGGAACAGGGAACAAGGGAACAAAATCCTAATCACTCCAAGTCTGGAACAGGGAACAAGGGAACAAAATCCCAATCACTCCGGGTCTGGAACAAAGGAATGAAATCCCAATCACTCCGAGTCTGGAGCAGGGAACGAAATCCCAATCACTCCAAGTCTGGAGCAGGGTACAAGGGAACAAAATCCCAATCACTCCGAGTCTGGAACGAAGGAATGAAATCCCAATCACTTCAAGTCTGGAACGAGGGAATGAAATCCCAATCACTCCAAGTCTGGAACCGGGAATGAGGGAACAAAATCCCAATCACTCCGAGTCTGGAACGAGGGAATGAAATCCCAATCACTCCGAGTCTGGAGCAGGGAACAAGGGAACGCGATGAGGCTGTTAGGGCCGGAGCGAGCGAGAGAGATAAATGTAGTGTGTAATGGGGAGAGGGAGAGAGAGAGAAGCAGGTATTCCTGCAGATTGATTCCTCCGCCTCTTGTGAAGCTGGTTTATTGTGATAAATGAAAGTGAAAATGCAGAGAAAGCTAATGGCTTGATCAGTGTGAAAACACTATAAAACGGAGTGGGCACAGTGGCTTCAACTGAAGAACCCAATAATTGACCGTTCGCAAAAGCCACGCCCCCTAGTTATTGTTACTACGCCCGTCAAACAATTGAGAACCAGACATAGCCATGACAGGGTTGAGCTCCATACCTATTGGTATAAGTGATTGGTTTTGGAGTAATGCAGAAGACATATCCTCCGGGGCACGACAGAAAGGGCTGCAATCTAGTTTAGGTTACAAAGATTCAGTTTCTACCTGTTCTATTAGAGGTATGACAGGTTAGCTATGCTAGCTAAGCTAAGGATGACGACCAACCTAAACAAGTAATGTTATTAGCCTACGGTTTCCCCACCTCTCACCTTTAACCTTTCATCATCGCATATGTTCTACGTGTCTTTAAACATTTCATACTGCACTCGCTCGCTCGTGTCCTATTCGCTTTGGACGCGCGAATGGATTCAAAATGTTCAAGCGCCGAACTAGACGTGATACACACGAATTTGACGCTCTATTCGCGTTTGGAGTGAATGCAGCATAATGAACAGGCTCCGATGTCAAGATTGCAATGCTGTTATGTGTGTGTGTGTGTGTGTGTGTGTGTGTGTGTGTGTGTGTGTGTGTGTGTGTGTGTGTGTGTGTGTGTGTGTGTGTGTGTCAGAGAGAGAGAGAGAGGCACGGGCGCGATCGAACAGTGGAAACATAAAAATAAATACTCCGTCATTTTATTCATACAGAACATCATTAAATCTGCAAAGTGTTGTAAGAGTAACTTACTTAAACTACTTATTGATAACTGATATGCTAAGTTAGCTCGCTAGCTTTACTTACAGCAGACATATGTATGCTTATTAATCTTCGAGGCATTTAGCTGTGAGTGAGGTCTCCCACACTGCTTAATCCATTGTCGGCATCTTTCCGCTTGGGTCTTGGGCTTTGGAAAGGCAAAAAAAAACGACCCCTCCCTCTAAACTTTTGGGGTACCTGGGTCAGACTTGCAGGTGCCATAGGCGCATCGTTTCACCATGTGCTGAAATCGCAATGGTTGACGGAGGTCCTTCTCCTTAGTTACAGTTGCTGAGCTAGGATTGGACGAGGACCGTTCGAGGGCGGGGTTTTAAGAACGGTCAATTGCGGTGAATTTCACTGCGTTTCTGAAATGCAGATTAAGCGGTTCTGCTTCTGATCTCATTAAAAGTATAATTTACACTTTTCTACTCTTTTCCAAAGACAGCACTGAGGCTATTAGGATCCGACATGACAAAAAGCCTTAACTTTGTTGGAAAATAAGCTAATATATGCATTAGTCTTTATGCCACAAGATAAAAGTATGGATTGTGAGGCCATGTCTGATTTACAGAACTGCAGCTCTGAATGTTTTATTACTCACCAAATGAAAAGTTAAATGGTCCAAAAAAGAAAAGAAAATGCCCACAATGGTCAGAAGTGAAAGACAGTCTGTCTGAAGAAAGACATTATATAGTAACTGCTCTATTACAGAACCAATGGATGCCGCCATTAGCTGCGTTTCCATTCGAAGCTGTGAATTTAACTTGTGCGCAAAATTGAAATTTGGCATAAAGCATCTGTGAATAAAGCAGTGTTTCCATTGCATGTGATCCGAGAACAAAATCATCACTTCCTGGGAAACTGGTGCATTATATCAGTAATAAAACTAAGTTTCTGCGATCTGGCTCTTTTCCCTCCATCATGAATGAGTGTGTCTCAGAGCGTCAGGCGAAACACAGTAACCGCTGTCATGTTCTCTAGCGTTCGGATGCTGGTGTTCGGGAACACACTCGTGTGAGACGCTTCTGGAGGGAATTAAACCAAATCATTCAACTGACTCGTTTCAGAAACACCAAACCAACATTTGAGATGCTGCGACGCCATTGGTCCACTGGTTAGTCCAGTTATCCAATCACAGCCTCTGCAGAGTCACATGAGGAAGTCACACTTATCGGATTAAAAACAATTTGCCTCAATTGAGCGCGCTCATCTTTCCACTCAGTGTTTTTTATGTCATATCCTAAAATGTGCATAAAAATAGGCGGATGGAAACAGAGCTGGAGTGTAGTCATGCGGTGACCCTGAAGATCATGAAGTAAAGTGCTAAACATAGAGCGCTGCAGGGATGACGTGACTTCACAGGCCAGAATCAGCCCGGTTCAGTCGGCAAACACCAGGAGGATTTTCCCACTGACTTCTGGATTACTGCCGGAAATAAACTCCGTGACCAGATCGTGTGCGTTCTGTTCATCACGAAATTCTTCACAAATGAACAAAGCCACATTTGCATGACCACAAAATCTTTTTTTATAATAAAGAGTTTGAATCTTTATTTTAAAGTCCCCCTGTGGTGAAAATCCAGCTTTTAATGTTGTTTATGTGTCTATGTGGTGTTTTTAATCTGCTTTAAGACAAACCATGTGTAAATCCCTATGGACGTCTGTGTTTTTTTCCTGACGCACGCAGCAAAGAACCTGCTGCTGTCAGTGTCATGTGACAAAACACTACAGAGATGGCTGCATGTGCGAGCATAATCGTTTATATACTGTCTATGAGCACAAGTGGTCCACGACTCGTAGAAAAAGATGACGCGAGGAGGAGTGACATATGGAAGTAAGTTGCCTACCTTGCTCTGTTGCACGGTGCACCGATACTTCAAAAGAAAACCGGAAATGAAATACGTCACGATTCCTTAATTTATTAGTAGGCTATCGCTTCTAAGAATGACCGCGTTCCAGATTTGTAAAGGCCTGACACACACTGGCTGCGTGTCGTGTCCGTTTTTATTTCGGCTCCCATGATGTTAACTGCCTGCGTGACACACGCGTCTGGGTGCAGCTCGAGACGCGCGGAAAACGCGTGCATTCTAGAAATCTATTTTTCACGCGACACGCACACGTGTTGGAAGCGTTTCCAGGCAAAATAGAATAGGAAAAGATGTTTCTATGTCATTTTGACACGAATACATATTAATCAATGACATTTTGATGTTTGAAAGATTTGACAAATACAATATAAAATGTAATTTAAAACATATGATCGATTTTCAAATATTGCACCTCTCAATACTGAACGAATTATTCTGTAGCCTATTTTGCAGTCAACACTGCCGACGTTGTCTTTGCTGCTATATATATTTATGTTTAACATGAAGTATAGGCCTTCCACAACTCTCTCCCCACGTCAAATATATCACCAATAAGGCTTATCATACCAATATTAAACATTGTTTAATATAATCGCTGTTCATATTTTTATTCAAAGTTCAGAATCAAGATAAAGCTCTTCTGTTTCTTATGATAAATGAGATAATGCTGCTAAATGTATATATTTTTTTACCTTGAATGTCATTGCTCTAATTTATTTTTTATATTTTGATATTTCATATTTTGTTCAAATGTTTAATATATCTGCTGTTCATATGTTCATTAATTAGTGTGTTATATGATTAAATGTTGTCCCGGTTTTAAAATAAAGCACAGCAATGATATTTGAGAGTGTTTCTCCCTTTTCAGGAAAAGTATCGAAAAAGTATCGAAATCGCAATACTTGACTTGGTATCGGTATCGAAACAATAATTTTGGTATCGTGACAACACTAGTCGACAGCATTGCTGAGTATTTCCTCCTTAAAACTGCAGTGAACCAAATTTGCAATAGTGGATGAGTTTTCAGACAAGCTCTGTAGTTTCATTTAGCAACCACTTATTTCAAGACACATAAAAACACTTCAAAACAATCACAAGGGGGTTCACAGGTGTATTTTATGACATAATAAAGGCCCGTTCACTCCAAGGACAATAACTAATGCTAGTCACTACGCCCGACCGATATATCGGCGGGCCGATATTAGGCATTTTCCAAACTATCGGTATCGGCATTTATAATGGCCGATAAATGAATATTTAAAAAATAAAATAAAAGTGGACGAAACACCCTTCAACCATGTTATGAGTGTTAGCGCTGCATAGTTTGTCCACCAGAGGGCACTATACAAGGAAGATCGCTAACATCAATGAGCTTGGAAATCACAACGGACTTATTCTGCCTAAATAAAGTAATGATTACTGTATTACTAGCATATCTGTAGTTCCAGTCTCTGCATTGTAAAATGTAAGTTAGGCACGCGAGGAGTGAACATTTAGACAGAGAAAAAGTATCAAACATAGTCTGTGCATAAAAGTTAGCTTTTCTTTTACACGTGTGTGAAATCCAAGTGTGCATTGCTGACTTTGTTTAGCCGCAGCATTAACGAGTCACATAATGTATTTAGTGCATCACTAAGTAGTAGATTTTAGAAGGCAGGCAGCAAATGATGATTGAAAATGGTTTGTTGTAGCTTGATGGAATAGATGGATAGAATTAAAAGAGTGCAGGTAAAGGGATAAGCAAGTTGACATTGTAATTAGCTTATAACACTGACATTTGTTCAACTTTGTTCAACAACTTTTATCAAAAGCGACTTACATTGCATTTCAAGGTACACATTTACAATATTATCAGTTCTTCACACACACACACACACACACACACACACACACACACACACATTATTACATAATTGAATTATTACTGTCAATATTAATAATAATAGTTGACTTTTTTTGTTCAAAGGACTTTAAGTTTCATATCTTAAGTTTGTATTTTTATACATTATATTTATCAGAACTTTAATATATTCTGTTCTGTTGTGACAATAATACAAACAAGTTTATTTTTAAACTGCATTATCATATTATTTTAGTAAGGCTGAGGACTGTTAAATAACGACAGATAACTAATTTTAAGGAAATCTGTTCATGTTTTATTACGCGTTTCTGGATTTTTTTTTAAATATATATCGGCCGATATATCGGAATATCGGATTTTTAAATCACCAAATATTTGTATCGGTATCGGCCTTAAAAATCCTTTATCGGTCGGGCTTGACTAGTTACACCACAACTAAAACTGCAAAGAGGAACGATAACATAAGAATCAGTTTCAGAAGGATTTATCCAGCCGATGAACAACACAACACTGACAGCCAATCAGAGTCCATCACAGCATTTAAAGTGACAGACGACAAAACTGCAGCGCTGGTGTGAATACTAATATAGTTATCTTTACAGTTATCATTCTGGGTGTGAACGGTTCTCAGAACGAGCTTGTGTTCACCACAACCTTATTTCTGCCATTTACCCGAAAACCCAATGGCTTCAGGACGATGGAAACCAGAAGTGCTAACACACATATAAAACATGTTCACTGACACACACGACAGCCGGCATTATCAGGAAGTGTGTGTGAGCGTACAGCAGTATATCAGCTTCCGCCACGCCTGAAGCCACAGAAACCCTTGTGTTCGGCGAGTGTGAGAGAGCACAGTTATGTTTCCGTTCGGCTGTGTGTTTGGCCACACACTGGAGACAGAACACGTCGATGTTGTGTACCGTTGTGCACATGTTTGTTATGTGGCATACTCCGTGCGGGCGAGCAGCCCAGAACTCATTTACAGCACATTTGAGCTCACATCAGTGGATCCGGCAGACGGCTGACGAGCACGAGCACCGCCAACATCATCATCATCATCAGATGACCAGAACACACACACACACACACCAGACACTGTACAGTGAGAGCATACTGTAGTGATGGACTGATGACGGTGTTGAGCTGCCTGTACAGTACTGACGTCCAGCCTGGGAAAACTCTCAATCTCACCTTTTATTCAAATATTATTACAGGTTTTGTCAGCATATCGCTTAGTTGCGCTTGGAGTCGACTGTTTTATTTGTTATAATATATGCAACATAATTTTTGTCCAGGCTGTCATACAAAGAAATGATGGAAACACTTTACAATAGAAGCAGAAATAAAAACTAATACTTCTGCAGCATTTATTAATCTTAGTTAATATTAATTTCAACATTTACTAATACATTATTAAATCAAAGGTTGTATTTGTTAACATTAGTTAATGCACTGTGAGGTAACTGTAATGAACAGCTGGATTATTATTAACTAACACTAACAAGGATGAATAAATACTGTAACAAATGTATTGCTCATTGTTAGTGCATGTTAGTTAATACATTAACTAATGTTAACTAATGAACCTTATTATAAAGTGTTACCAAAATTATGAACACATGCACAAACAAGAGAGAACCAAGCAAATATTAATAACTCATAATGCTGTAGTCGATGTATGCTTTTCTCCTGTCAGCTTCACGTTTTTCCTGTAGTTGCAGTTTGCCTTTTTAATTTTGTTAGATAAATACCTTTAAACAAGTTTTAGTGCTTTAATCTTCCCTCATATTTAAAACATTTTTAAAAAATCATACAATATTTTGCTTATATGTTGATGGTTTAATCAAACTTGTAGGGTCATCAGAAACAAATATCCCCTTTTGGCCACAACTGTATATATTTTACAGTTCAAAATGACATGTATATGATAAAATGATGTGTTGTTGAAGTAATAGTGCCACTTGTCATTTACCATGACACCCTCATCTCATTCCAAACCGGCATGAAAACAGTATTTTACAGTAAAATTACATGTACAGTATATGTGTCGTGAAATCTAACAATTCTTCCACAGAATATGATCGGGAAACCAATTACTGTTCCACCGTTATATTAAAGTTACTGACATGAAGAGTGTGTGTAGGTGTGAATCTGAAGGAACAGATGGCTGGGACTGCAGGAGTCAAACCATCTATAACACACTCCCTCAGGATGCACACACACACACACACACACACACTCCTCAGGATACACAAACACACAAACACACAAACACACACACACACGTCCCTGAGTATGGGACGTGTGTGTGTGTGTGTGTGTGTGTGTGTGTGTGTGTGTGTGTGTGTATAAGAGAGTGAGTGTATGTGTGTGTGCGTGTGTGTGTGTGTGCGCGAGTAAGTGAGAGAGAGAGTGTGTGTGCAAGTGAGTGAGAGAGAGTGTATGAGTGTGTGTGTGTGTGTGTGTGTGTGTGTGTGTGTGTGTGTGTGTGTGTGTGTGTGTGTGTGTGTGTGTGAGTGAGTGTGAGTGTGTGAGAGAGAGAGAGAGAGAGAGAGAGAGAGAGAGAGAGAGAGAGAGAGAGAGAGAGAGAGAGTGAGTGAGTGAGTGAGTGAGTGAGTGAGTGAGTGAGTGAGTGAGTGTGTGTGTGTGTCTCTGTGCGTGCGCGTGAGTGCATACATGTGTAAATACACTTTAAGATTTTTTTTAAACTACACAGACATCAAGAATCCACATATGAATATCATCAATGGTGACATGGTTCATGCCGTAATCGGTGCTGGGAGTCATGAGTGTTATACTATGGTGGCTCCCAGGATGCATTGCGGCATGAAGCACGTCACCATTATTGAGATTCATATGCAGATTCTTGATGTCTGTGTGTTTCTACGAAAATCCTATAATCCTATAATGTATTTAAAAATCAAAATTCAGCATGTCTGATTTTGCCACAAAATGATAATGGTGAAAACCTTCAATATCAAATACGTTTCGGTCAGTTAAAAGACTAAGCAATTTTTTTTTTTTCACAATGACTAAAACTTTATTATCTGATCGCCTTTCTTTATGTTTTTTTCAATTTACGTGCTTTTGCAAAAACTACAAACTGACATAAAAGCACGAGTCAAACTGGCCAACTAAAGAAACACTGATCACCATAATGGTGACCACACATTATCAATAAACCACTAACATCTAAACTTCTGTTCAGTCAGTCTGGTTAGTAATAAGAGAGGTTTATTGTCTTCTCTGCTGATTTCATCTAAGGCGGGGCTGAAGTCAGGTGTAGTTCTTATAAAGAAAAATAAAGAGTTCTTAATTCATCTTGGACGTCTGTCTGTTATTCAGATATTGTGTTTAAATTTTACTCATTTTAAATGGTTGACTTTTAAGAAATTAATTTGATTCATTCTAACTCAATTCTTATTTATTAAATTGAATTAATAATATTGCTTGTAATCTGTTGCCACAATTTTATTGAGTAGATATAGCGTATTATTTTTTACAGTGATAATGTTTCAGTTCCCAATAAAAGCAACCAGCTTTAAACTAAAGAAAAATGAGAAAATGTAAATGGGTCAATAATAAAACATAAGAGTGTCCATGATTAAGAAAAGAAAAAAAAATCTTTTAAAATGCGCTTCTTGGAAATGTGCTCTTTGCATTGATGTTTGTTTTCATATGGCTTTGAAAAACTTGAGCATTTTTAAAAAGGGTTTATATTTAGGGTGTTCACACACTTCTAGTTCGGGTCCGGGACAAAAAAAGGAAAATTATACATTCAGTCCTGATTCATTTAGTATTCATTTTTAACACAAAGCCTAAATATGCAGAATAAAAGGCATAAGGATAAAGTCACAATCTGATTGGACAGCTTTTATGACGTATATTTTGCTACAGAAACGTTCCTAAACAAAGCAGTGTTCTGGGATAAATGCGCTCACTGTATGTGTGTAGCCACATATGATGGGCTTCTGACCAGCTGAGGACTCATGAAGAGCTTATAAAGTGTCTAAAGGAGTCAAAACAGCGTCAGAAATCCCTCCGTCACGCACACACACATCCAACCAAACCTGCCGAGTGTCAACACAGCCTTAATGACCCAAAAATGTACAAATATATTTCCTTTCACCTTTAATAAATACAAGTGTACACAGTGTAGTCTTTATTTTCACAATCTTTAAAGGTGCAGTGTGTGATGTTTAGCAGCCCTAGTGGTGAGGTTGCGAATTGCAGCCAACAGAAGTTGCGGTGGCCGACAGGAAGTGATGTCGTCGTCTGAGACAGCAGAGAGTAGCCAGTTCAGCAATGAGGTTTCTTTACAAAGATTAATTAAGAAATTAGGTTTACTTGATTCAGTAAAACGATATGTTATTATGAGTATTATTGTCACCTGTTCATCATCGTGTCAGTGTTTTATTCGCTGACTTTAGCTATAGCTTCTTTACATGAAGAACAACAGTGACGAAACGCATTTGTCCATTCAGGGCCACCGTAGAAACATGTCGATGGTGTGTGTAGAGAGAAATGCCTCATTCTAAGCTAATAAAAACATACACCACTGAAACAGTTATGTATATGATATTGCATTTCTGTCTACAGATTCTCCTAAATATTACACAATGCACTTTTAAATATAATTTTGAAAGTAAAAGTTTTTCGTTGTTGTTTTGTTTTTTTGCAAATATCGTTTTTGCTGACGTTTTTTCCAGGTGTTGTACCTTGTGAAAATAAATATGAATCAGAGCCAATAGAAAAAAAAAAAAAATCAAATAATCAAAGTAAAGCTTTGTAATGGAATCAAAGTAAGAGCAAATATTTACACCAAGGATGAGAATCATAACTAACTATACTATTCTTTTAGAATTTAAATGATTATTGAAACTTCAGGCAAGTTACAACTATACCGATACGACACACAGGAACAATATCGCTGGAATCACTTCCAGAACAGTTTTTCTCCAGCTGATAAACACTGACAGCCAATCAGAATCCAGCATGCTTTACAGCGTTCGAGCATTTAAAGTGACAGACGACAAAACTGCAGCGCTCTTTTAATAAACAGTACATTATCACCCGCTGGTGTGAACACTAATATATAGAGGGGTGTAACAATACATCAATATGGATCAATCAAACCTCTAATGATACGATGCCACACGATATGAGGCACCTTAATCTGGACACTCTCCACGCAACGTCCGGCTACGCATTTCAGCCAAAGCGCGCATTTTAGTTTCCTCGGCAATCAGCATACTGTCAACTGGCGGAGTCCATCTTTGCTAAAAAACAAACTTATAAAAAACATACTTTCAATGAACTTTAATTTAGTAAGTTACCTGTATTTTTTTAGTAATTATTACTTAAAACAACCCAGCTATAGTTTGATTGATATTATTTGGAATGCACAATAAAAAAAAAAACTTAATTTATGAAAATGAACAAGAACGGAGTTATCCAGTTTTGCCAATTGACTCTTCTGCTGTAAATGTCCCAATTGGGAGAGGGCATGCAATTTTCAAAGAGTTTAATTAAACGCTAATGTTATATATTTTGGTTGCATTTGTGAGTTCATAAAAATGTAACTGGTTGTGTAAACTTGACACATAATATATAAACAGCGCTAAATTAATCGATATAGCCCTGAATCGAAACGTAATCGTATCACAGAATTTAAGGTATCAGCAAATATCGTACCGCTGGCTGAAGCGATATCATATCGTATTGTGATGAACTCCGATTTACACCCCTAATATCATTCTTAGTCTGAATTTCAACACTATTCAGCAGCCTCTCTCTCTCTCTCTCTCTCTGTGTGTGTCTCTCTCTCTCTGTCTCTCTCTCTCTCTCTCTCAGTTGTGTGGGTGTCAGAGTCTGAATCAAAGGTCCGGGTCTCTAATGCTGCATGACAGAGAAATTGAGAGTGAACTCTGAGAGGGTCGCGGGAGCAATGCCTAATGGGTAAATCTGTCCTTCCTGGCCTTGGTGCACTCTGGGTAAACATGACCTCTCCTGACAGACCTCAAGCACAGAGCGCAAGCAAACAAATGAGATAGAAGGATGATGGACAGGAATAAAAGAGAAACTCGCTGGCAGAAGTGCGATGGCCTCCACGAGAGGTTAAACTCTGAAGCGAACACTCACAACCACGCAAACACTGAGCGAGAGCCGATCTCTGACAAACTGGCCATATCACTCCTCCAGAGAACACGAAACTCAACTACAGCTGCATCTCTTGATGAGACACAACGTGTTTACAGCATTCACACACACAGCAGAACACCATCCTTTCAGAGTTCGGGGTCAGTGAGAAATGAGTCTCTTCTGCTCATCAACGCTGCGTTTATTTATTCAAAAATAGAAAAATATTATTATTGTAATGTAAATCAGCTGTTCTCTATGTGAATATATAGTAAAGTGTAATTTATTCCTGTGATCAAAGCTGAATGTTCAGCATCATTACTCCAGTCTTCAGTGTCACATGATCCTTCAGAAATCACTCTAATATGAGGATTTGAGAAACTTTGGAGAAATATGACTTACAAATTTGCAAAGTGCAAAGATATCAGACCAATAGCGTATCTAAGCTTCACAGATCGACCACTAGGTTCTGTGTGGGTCTGAACTCATTTAACGGCTCAAAGTCCAGTGTGATGCGGATTAACAAACCAGAGACACGTCACATGCTGACCTCCTGATGACTAACTAGTGACTGAGAGGACCACACACACACACACACACACACACACACACACACACACACACACACACACACACACACACACACACACACACACTCACACAAGGGCTGTGCAACGATTAATCGCATTTAATCGCATCCAAAATAAAAGTTTGTGTTTGCATAATATGTGTGTGTACTGTGTAAAATTATTTTCAATATATAAATACAAAGTGTAAACATTTAAGTGTTACTCCATTTATTTAAGCAATAAGCCCCTTGAAAAGCTCAGGGGCGTTGTTAGACACTGATGTAACGCGGTCACAGGTGTGTGTTTGTGGAGTAACACTAATGTAACGCGCTCACAGGTGTGTGTGTGTGTGTGTGTGTGTGTGTGTGTGTGTGTGTGTGTGTGTGTGTGTGTGTGTGTGTGTGTG